>NW_024730972.1:0-19692 GCF_018991925.1 Homarus americanus
ATGTTAATTTTTGACACCATACATCGTAATAATCCTTATAAACTATGTTAAGGAACTGTGGTGTAATTTTTTCTGAAGAGTTTATTATAAGTTTTATGCCATTAAAGAAGTTTTATCAAAGAGCGGCGTAATGAACCACAGACGTATTACCATTAACTCCTAAGTAACTTAAAGCATGACTAATAACCTATGAACATGTAGTATTATATCATTACAATTTAACGTAATATATTATGAATGCTGTTATAATATCTTAAGTGTGTTACAAACATGGCTGCTCATATATGCCATCCTGTCTCTGGCAAAGAAGAGATTGCAGAAAGTAAAATTAATTGCTAAAGACAAATACTGGAAATTAAACATATACTTATTACCATTATCTGAAAAGCTTAGAACCACCGTTTTATATTTATTAAAAGTTTGTAGTGTTATACATCATGTGTATACAAGTCATAAGTTATTATTTACGACATTGCTTCAGTCCTCGTCATCAGAGTCTTCTGTGTGCAACAGATTCCTTCACCTTGTTTAGGCATTTCTCATCATCTGCTTGACAGTTACACATCTCGGTGCATGTCATGCTATTCTTTCTGATTCTTTCTGTATGAACATGACAATGATCCACATTTCCTGACGCAACATCCACATTTAACAAGTTCTGTGATTGCATCTGGAGCTGGTGGTTGGTCTGATATTACTAGTATGAAACAGTCATTGTCAATCTTCCAGCCATGCTCTAATTGTGAAAGCATTTCACTGTCTGCATCACAAGACCACAGAAGAGCGTGATACTTTCCTCTCAATATATGATACTTTAGAGTTGCTGCAGTCGCTGGTAGTTCTCCAGCTTCTGCCTGCGTTATCTTGAAGAGATGCCATCTAAGTTTTGACAGTTTAGTGAAAGTCATTCGTGGACAGTAGAGCTTAAATACAAATTCCTCTAGACCAATATACTGTACATGTCTGCTGGAGGGCATTTGGTCTACTCAGCATCTTGAATGTATCTAGGACTTTTGTGTTAGATTTCATCAAAGTGCTCCAACATGCTTTCTTTCCTTTGCCAACAAATTTTCCAATGCAGTCAGATCCTGTGAAGGCATGGAAACCTGTAAGGCTCTCTGCCCAATGTGTCTTCACTCACCAGTTCCTGTTATCATACTTGTATTTTCTCCAAGTTGAGGCTGCTTTAATATGCCAAACACATCAGTGTCTGGTGACTTGATATGTACAGTGCTGCCCTTCTGTGATGCATATACTGTATGTCTTGCTTAAGTTCTATAACTTGTGATAGCAATTTGATGGTTGAAGTCTTATTTGCTGCTTTCCACGACAGTAGATTAACCTTGGACAGCTTTTCCCAGATGCTCAATGGACCAACAATACGTTCCTTGACAAAATTTTCATAATTTTGTCTTCCAACTTCATATGCACATAGATTGTCATATTTGGCATTTTCTGGTATTACAGCTCCAGTTACCAAGTTTATAAGAGCATCATTTTCCTGGGATTACAGTCACCAATAACATTGTGTAGCTTCTGTACATCAGCATATTGACAGCTGACAATAGCTGTAGAGAGCTCATGGTGTTCTGCTCTTTTGTAATCTTTATGAGTTTGATATTTTATGTAATGAACTTAATTTGAAAACCCAAATGGTAATATATGATCTTTTATCACCTTAGACACTCTGTGCGTCATGCCTCTCAAGTGATTTTTTCCTCTCTTACTTCTCTGGACAAATACGACCTTTATCCCATCAGAAAAAAATATCACCATATATTTTCTTAATCTACAGGTGCCAAGGTTTAAAATGACGGATGGTGTTAAAAATTAACCTGAAATTTTTACGTGACCACATATTGTCTTGTTGGGTTTCTGAGAGAACTTCACGGCTAAATGGCGCCTCTGTATTGATAGCCGGTACATGTCGTAATATCCACCGCTCATAGTTAAATCTTTATGTCCGTTTATTTTGTCCTAATTTAAGTATCAAAGAGTGTTTTCATTTTTAAGTATCATAAGTATCTTTTTTCCCCACTCCTAAGTATCTAAGTATGATTTATTTTCATTTATAGGTAACTAACCATATTTTTGTTTTCATTATAAAATGTGATTGATATAGACAACAGAAGTAAATATCAGCTGGAGGTCGTAAACGAAGCTGATGTGAAGTATTTTGACTCACTGTTTCCACGAACTAATTGCTTCACTGGTTTATACCGAAGAAATAAAACCGTCAACGAACCATCCGATTCAAATGTGTCTTAGGCGATACAGGGTGTTTATGCGTCACTCTGATACCAAGAATGACTTTGTGTACTGTGGTGAAGCTGAGGGTAGGATAGGGTTGGGTTGGGTTGGGATGGGTTAGGATTACGCATGTGTAGGTATATTCTGTCGCATTTTATAGGTATCTTGCGTCTTTCTCTTTATTCCTTCTTTATCATGAGTATCTGTGCCTATTAATACACCACTTCGCAGGATAGTGGAAGAGGAATGGATAGTAACGAGATAATATTCTTCTTACATATACCTTAGCTTGATTACAGGTAACATCAGGTAGAAGTTACATGACTCTTAAGAGTTTTCCTCGACTTGGCTGATTCAGCTGTAAGACTTGCTGTATTTATCCTTATTAAAATCCTCCACCTGTAAGACCCTCCACTTGTAAGACCCTCCACCTGTAAGACCCTCCACTTGTAAGACCCTCCACCTGTAAGACCCTCCACCTGTAAGACCCTCCACCTGTAAGACCCTCCACTTGTAAGACCCTCCACCTGTAAGACCCTCCACTTGTAAGACTCTCCACTTGTAAGACCCTCCACCTGTAAGACCCTCCACTTGTAAGACTCTCCACTTGTAAAACCCTTTAGGGATTTGAAATACCTTCTCATCTTGGCTCCACTAGTACTGTACACACCCTCTCTAGCCTTAGTTTACAGTAATGTTGAAGTATATAGTGAAGACTCACAGCTCATGGGTTAGAAAAACAAAAGATGCTTGTTTTATTTATTTATTTATTTATAGTTTATTTTAGAATCCCCGAAAGTTAGAACAAAATGGCTGACGGGACTCACAAGCAGGCGGTGTTTACAGTATGGACCAAGAATAAAAAATAAATGAAAAATAAAATAAATAAATCGTAAATTGGTGCATTGTTTCTCCAGGGGTAATTATAGAAGTACAAATGTTCTCCAGCAGTGGGTAACGATCATAGTCACGTATAGAGCTTCCGACGCAGGTAGATTGATATAGATGCATTACCTGGAGTTAGTGGGTTACAGCTTACACGATAATATTAAAGGTGTTTTTTCCTTCTGTTTGTGGCACTTGAGGTGTTTAGGTTAGGTTTAATTAAAATGGTTTAGTTATAATAGTTATATTACGATAAGTTAAGTTGAATTTAGAACTTTTGATTTGCATATAGCGTGTTTTAGAAGGATTTGTTAGCTAATAAGTTTAATTTGGATAAGTTTAGTTTAATTTAGATAATTTGATTTTACAAGGTCGTATTATAATGACTGGGAACCATATAGAAACCTGTTAGAGAAGTAAATATTTCTACGGCAGTGAATGAGTAAGTCAATAAGTGGTGTATAGAGCTGCTGACGCAACTTAAACGGTATATACTGTGCATTATATGTTATCAGAGCTTTCCTGTTGTACGTAACCGTCTCCGTCAAAGTGTCTTAGTGGCTCATGTGAAGATTAGCCTCTAGTTTATTTAACCTCAAGATTAACTACACTGGCACTGCCTGACCTGACCTGACCTACCCTAACCTAACCTAACCTAACATAATCTAACCTAACTTAACTTCCCAGGTAGCGTTAGGTTAATCATTAGTTGAAATAAGCTGGGAGGGTTAATCTTCAGGTAATCTATCTTAATTAACAATTTTGGTCAGGTGAGGCCTTCCTTACCTTACTCGAGAGCAGGCGGAGGAGGACTTGCTAACATCTACAGATCATCGTCAACCAAGGCAGATATTGAATACCTTTTGTTTACCTTCGTGGCTTAAGAACACATCTTAACACCATAAGACTATTCGCCTCAATACAATAATACAGTAATTGATTATTGTATTCAAATAAAATTTCTAATAAAATTTACGGTGTATCTTGTGAACCAGATTTATTGTTTGACCTTAGTGAATGAGAAACTGGTTAAGGTGTATTGTGGTAAACATCCTTAAGAGCAGCTCTGTGTGTTCTTACGACCTCAAAGTAACACAAAAGGTAGCCAATATCTACCCTTGGTCAGTCACTTTATGTAGATGTCAATTGTGTCATTTTTCTCGACTTAGTGGCCCCTGGAGGAGAAAGTAAATACAATGTTGATTTATTTTGGTCACAACACACGCTAGTAGATTATTTTTTCCTATTTAACTAAATAATTAACACCATGTAGCTAACTAATTATATGACTCAAAGAAGGTAACCAATATGGCGTCGATATTGTTCACATACTCTATGATAAATAGATGTATTGTCTGTTTAATTTTAGAGAAGAATTTAATTTATAAACTTTTGAGAATCTGGATACAGGAGTTTTGTCTTTGCGTGTGTGTGTGTGTGGTGATGATGATGACGGATACTTTCCTCTGCAGTGAAAAAAATATCTTGACATTGCAACTGTAAGCCGAAGGAACGTTTGTAATGTGACTTATTATGTGAAATTGTAACTTGAAATTCTTTGTGAAAAAAATATTTCCCTATAAAGTTTGGCAGTAAATGAAGTATTACATCAAGGTGTAACTTGTAGTTCCTTGTGGAGTAAATTACCTAAGTGGACGATACAGCTACTCCAGGGTGTAAGACCTAGAGTAGAAAGTCTTAAGACCTTACCTGAGGTTGAAAGACTCTTATAGTGGAACGTCTTAGGTATTGAAACTTTAATTACAGTAAATAAAATATAATCTACCTGACATTCCTTCACCTGGCGACAACTAATGATACAGGTGATTGTAATAGCTCTTTAAAATTCCTCCGTTTGATATAATAATGACCACACATGAACTTATAATGTGCAATATCTTGATAACATTAGCTGCAACATTACACACATAGTCCAGTGTGTGTGTAGTGAGGACATTTACCTAAATAGGGATTGGAATGGAGTTGAGCAAAAAAATGTGGGGACATGTTTGAGGCATCAGTTGGGCAAACGTTTACTACTCAATATTGTTTTTAATGGTATTTAAACGACGAAAATGTAAACAAAATAGCCCAGCTAGGTGACATACCTTACAAAAAAAAAAATTAAACGCCTGAGAACACACACACACACACACACACACACACACACACACACACACACACACACACACACACACACACACACACACACACACACACACACACACACACACACACACACACACACACACACACACACACACACACACACACCAGTTTTACCCACATTATCACCAGACTATCGGCATACCTGGTCGGTGGACACCTGCCTCCTCCTCCTCCTCACCTTGCTGTACCTGCCCTGCCCCGAGTGTACACATATTAAGATGATTTATAGGTGTGTGTGTGTGTGTGTATCTGCATGTATGTTTTCATTTGTGTTTTAAATGTTTTTATGTATGTTTTTATGTGTGTATGTTTATGTACGTGCGTGTTTTGAGTGTGTGTTAATTACTTGCTCGTAAACACACCAATAAAATTCCCTTTGAAAGTCTTGCCAATGGTTTTATGACACTAACTGACAATGTTATTTTTTATCAAGAGAATAAAATTGAGTCTTTAATGCTTACTATGTTTGTTTTGTTTTTTTGTCGTTTATGATCTTTTTTTTACTGATAATAAGGAAAGAAACATGTGAAGTAAATGAGTGATAATCTTGGGTGTAGAATAACTAGGAAAAAAGATAAGAGAAAGTGTGGACAGGAGAAGGAAATTATGATGAATGAAGAGAGAGAGAGAGAGAGAGAGAGAGAGAGAGAGAGAGAGAGAGTAAAACAAAAGACAAACTAACAAAAATAAAATTATCAACAAACTTTCTCAACACAACAACAACAATACTAAACTCTATTTATTCATTAGATATCACAGTAATACACCTGGTTATTACTTATACACACACATCTCTGTATTGCGTTATGGAGAGTGCAGAGGAAAAAAAATATTCTGGACCTGCGCGGCATTCGTCCGGAGGTGCGCTCGATAGTCAATACCATGAGAACGGAGGAGGAAGGAGAATTGAAGGGGGTTGAAGGGAGGGGGGTGGTGTAGGGGGAGTAAAGGGAAGGGGTTGAATTAGTGTCCAATATTGAGGGTTTTTTTTATTATTTTATCTTACATACAGCTACAATGCTTATGGGGTACTTTTTGTTGTGGCCAGCTTAGGATTTTTAGTTGATTTAGTTTATTTAATTTATTTTTATACGACAGATCATACATCCATATTGACTCATGATCCCTTCATTACCTACTTCCCTTAACCCTCCCATCCTCTCCCCACCCCTCTCCCCTTCCTTCTTTCCTACCCTCCCCCTTACCCCCCCTCCCCTTCCTTCTTTCATACCCTCTCCTTCCCCCCCTCCTCCTTGCTCCTTCTCCCTACCCTCTCTTCCTGTAACCAGAAATGCGCAGTTCAGAGAGGTCGCCCATAAAAGGTTTAGTCCTGTTGTGGCTGTAGTGTTATGTATTTTGTATTTGTATTTATGCTGTTATTTTGTTTACTGTAGACGGTAATTAGATTGGATAATGCTAGAAGGAGTTATTGATGGTGGTTTAATGGGATTATATCGTAGGTGGATTAATGGTACCTTATGGTAATTAAAATCAGGATCGCCGCCACAATGTAATTAAGGTCAAGCCCACAGCCACAATATAATAACTAAAATCACGCCCACAGCCACAGTATATTAAAAATCACGCCCACAGCCACAGTATATTAAAAATCACGCCCACAGCCACAGTATATTAAAAATCACGCCCACAGCCACAGTATATAAAAATCACGCCCACAGCCACAGTATATTAAAAATCACGCCCACAGCCACAGTATATTAAAAATCACGCCCACAGCCACAGTATATTAAAAATCACGCCCACAGCCACAGTATATTAAAAATCATGCCCACAGCCACAGTATATTAAAAAACACGCCCACAGCCACAGTATATTAAAAATCACAGCCACAGTATATTAAAAATCACGCCCACAGCCGCGGTATATTAAAAATCAGAGCCACAGTATGTTAAAAATCACGCCCACAGCCACAGTATATTAAAAATCACGCCCACGTCCACAGAATAGTAACTACAATCACGCCCAACAGCTTCCTCAGGTCACCTCAATGCCTCAGTCACTTAAATATTATTATGGGCTGAGTACCTAGTTAATAATAGTCCTTGTTAATAATAGTCCTTGTTAATAATAGTGTCTTATGTGAACTGCAATTAACTAGCTTACCAACTACTTAAGGTGAGATTATTGATGCTAGTTGGTAATGTTACCTCCCTAGTTTTTGTTTGTTTAATTATTTATTTATTTGTTAGGAATTTTATGTAGTCGAAATTAAACTCCATATAAAGCGACATAAATTTATATTAAAAACTACATAAATTGAAGGAAAACTCACCTTTTCTTGTGTTGAGTGTGAGTGAGTGAGTGAGTGAGTGATATTAGAGTGTGTTGGTAGGAATCTAAATTTATATTATTTTTGTTTATATTTCCGTGTTTTTATGAGTTTGGTTTCTTAATTCATATTCAGGTGATTGAGAATAATTCGAGGTGTAACTAAGATTGGTTTACTGTGTAGCTATTGTAGTAGTCTTGAGGTATATAACTTGCAACCATTATGCAACATTTTATAATAAGTGCACACCAATTTTTATTTTTTTAAGATATTTCAAGATGTCACAATCAAGTAAAATACACCAAAATATTGACTCTCGAACCTTACCATCATTCCATAACCATTGCAGAGTCATGGGATAGCAACAGTGAGCTTAGGTACCAGAGCCAACACTAATATGGGCCAGTGATAACCTAGATACAAGGTACAAATGTAAACAAAATAATACGATGCTAGGTTTCAATGTCAACACGGAAGCCTACAGGTATATAATTAAATCCTTTATGTAGTTATGAAGAAAAAAATTGAGGATACTGAAACTACACAATATTCTAGTCACTTTTCCGTCAATATATGTATAATTTCATCTACAACCTTAACTTTTACAATCAATAGACACATGACTTAACATTCAAGACATACTGTAGACATAATCTTCCTCTCGTCAGATTTTAGCCTTTTGTGAATTGTACAGGGTGTGGTAGAGATGTACAGGGTGTGACATGTGTACAGAGTGTGGTCGAAATGTACAGGGTGTGGTAGAGATATACAGGGTGTGGAGGAGATGTACATGGTGTAGCAGATGTACAGGGCGTGACATGGACTTCTGGGATCTTACATCACTGGCTTTACCTCACCTACACTGGCTTGACTTCACCTGCAGTGGCTTGACCTCACCTACAGGAGTGGGAAGGTTATAAGGATTGATAGTCGATAATGATGACTGTGTTGATGTCATAAACTTAACCTAATGCTGGGGTCTGGGGAGAGTTGGTGGTAATCAGGAGGTGTTTGGTGGTAATCAGGAGGTGTTTGGTGGTAATCAGGTGGTATGTGGTAGTTAATCTCTTACTTTGGGATTAACCTCGCACTCCTGGGATTAACCAAACCTAACCAATCGCTGCAACGAAGAGAGAACACAACAACTTTGCAGAAACATGTGACGTATTGCAGACTTCCTGGTATTGCACACACAGTTGATGATTTGCAATAATGAACACAAGTGGATTTTTTTTACTTTTTTTTGTAAATATTCTCAATAGTTTTCATGATATATGTTCATGACTTTTGAGTGTTTGAACTGATTGTGTGGCCATGAATAGGTATGAGAGGTGAATTAGTGAAAAATTGTATAATAATGTCATGAGATAAATTACACATGTATATAACTGTCATGAAATCTGTCAGTGCACGTATACAACTGTCATGAAATCTGTCAGTGCATGTATACAACTGTCATGAAATCTGTCAGTGCATGTATACAACTGTCATGAAATCTGTCAGTGCATGAAAACAACTGTCATCCAAACGATTGACAGTCACAGAACGGGCGTCATTACGTAGTACTATACACACATACTACGGTAATTATCAGGCACAATTACCACACATAACCCGGAGATAATTAACACTAATGAGGTATAAGCCTGGTCCCCCTATGTGATATTACCGTGTCGTGTCCTGGGTGTAAGCTAGTGGTGTAGAAATGGGTTGTGTTGTGGTCTGGGAATTATTGGTATGTGGTGTGGTTGTGGTGTGGTTGCATTGTGTAGTGTCGTGTGGGTGCAAGCAGATGTATTGTTTGGTGTCCTGGGAATTGTTGGGTGTGGTGTCGTGGGTGTAAATGAAGAGTGTATGGTGTAATGACAGATATACAAGGTGTGGCAGAGGTGTACAGGGTGTGAAAGAGATGTACAGGGTGTGCCAAAGAGATGTACAGGGTGTTCCAAAGAGGTGTACAGGGTGTGCCAAAGAGGTGTACAGGGTGTGCCAAAGAGATGTACAGGGTATTCCAAAGAGGTGTACAGGGTGTACCAAAGAGATGTACAGGGTGTGCCAAAGATGTGTACAGGGTGTGCCAAAGAAATGTACAGGGTGTGTGAAAGAGATGTACAGGGTGTGCCAAAGATATCAAAGAGTCGAAAAAGAAATTTCTAATCATAGTAAAAAATAAAAAAATAAAAAATTGACACTGTACAAGAATGTTTATTTATTCATTTGCCTAAACTTACTGATGTACAATATTAAACATGGTTACAGTGTAGTGAAAAATAAAATGCCTGTCCGACTTTTGCCTCACCCTGTAATTTATCTAGCGTACTGAGACGCGTATTTCAGTGTTTTTTTGGGGGGGGTCTACACTGTATTGAAGAAGACATTGTGTGTAACTTAATGCCTTTTTGAACCATCAGTGTATTAATGTATTGCAGGGCTTTGGTGTTCACAGTTATGTTAGTGTTGTTCATGGTGTTCAAGAGTTCAATAGTGTTGTTCATGGTGTTCAGGGGTTCATTAGTGTTCTTGATGTTCAGTAGTTCATTACTTCATGGTGTTCAAAGTTAGTGTTCTCTGTGGTGTTCAAGAATTCATTACAGTGTTCTTCAGGTGTCAAATGTGTCGTCACGATGATGAAATTGCCGAAACAAAAGTGAATACATTATTTTTTCAGTTTTTTCTTGTTATTTTTGCCGTAGATGAAATCATTTGGCGAAAGAGTAATTTTTTCCCCAGAGTAAATCACCGTAGTCAAAAAATTAAATAAACATCCTCATATTTATTAATTTTTTTCATAAACTTAAATATTTAAAATTTGTGTTACTTATTTACACATTAAGTTTGAAGAAATTAAACCCTATTGTTTTAATTGTTCATGACTAGTGTATTAAATAGCTTAGAATACCTAACATTATACAATATAACATCACTAGGATTATTATAGTGTTCGGTGTTATGATGAAATAATTATAGGTCATTATATAATCTACGTCTTTTGGTGTATCGTATTGACAAGTTTATGTAAAAAAAACACACAGTTGATTTTATTTAATTGGTGTTTGTTTGTGTGCATGTCTGTGCCTTAACTGAGGTCTTCAAACACGTATAGTCTTGAGTAAGTCCATTTACTAGCTGGCAGGGTAAAAAAATAAAATACTTCAGGAAAAATACAGATAATTTTCCCTGAACTGCGAGAGATAATTTTTTCCCTGTCACTAATATTATGATTTACTTTGCTTTATTTTCCTCTGTGCGTTGGTTTTTATTATATATATTGACACTTAAGACAATCTTCCTTAAGTGAAACACTCTATTAACCTCGCTGACTGTTGCTGGGTCGCTGTAAGATAATGTTACCTGCAATTTACGTGAGACGGTCCCCAGGCCTGAGTCGCCAACCCGAGAAGGTATCCGGAAGGTAATGAAAAGGCAGTGTTGGTATTTGTTATTTATTAAGGAAAACACCTGAAGACGCCATAATGGAATTGTCAGATGTTAAGACAGGTAAAATTAGGCCTCCATCCAGGTGCTGCTAGTTGTAAGTTATTACCTGTTGACCTCATTAACAGGTACTTGGGCAGGTAACAACAAAGTGATCTCAGTTTTGATTATTTGTTCAGCAGAAGGAACAGATAATACATAGAACTGTTTTTACTGGTCATGCATGATGAGTGCCATGAGTGCCGCCGCCCTCCTCCGTGTTGTGGCACTGTGGGCGGCCGGCCATGTCGTGACCCGGGACGTAAACAAGTGATTCACCAGTGTGGTCTTGGCCAGTGACCCACCAGTGTGGTCTTGGCCAGTGACCCACCAGTGTGGTCTTGGCCAGTGACCCACCAGTGTGGTCTTGGCCAGTGATCCACCAATGTGGTCTTGGCCAGTGATCCACCAGTGTGGTCTTGGCCAGTGATCCACCAGTGTGGTCTTGGTCAGTGATCCACCAGTGTGGTCTTGGCCAGTTATCCACCAGTGTGGTCTTGGTTCATTACATGGATAAGTACATATACTATGAAAGATTCCTCAAAAATAACAGTAATTACCGTAATATAGCTGTACGTATTATTGATTACCTTAACGATCATCAACCTCTTGTTAGTAACTGTCACTGTACAAGGTTAACTGCCTGAAGCTATAAACACAACCACACGAAGCTAACGACATAACAACATTGACTAATTACTTCCAATACATCAACACACCTGGTCATCAGATATTACCAGGTGTTGCCTATGTTCCACAATACACCATCTACACCTATGAGTTACCTTATGTTCACCATCTTCTATTTGATGGGTCAATGTAAACAAAATAATCAAGTCTTGTAGACCTAAGACACATATTCTTCAGAAGCTCCAGTACACAGACGCTCTCCAGAGTCAAGTGTAGACAAACAATATTAAGACACTTTCCTTATGGTGCCTGTCCTCGACCACAACAACATCATGACTACTTAACAACACATTACTCTTCAATACACAGACCAAACTATTCCTTACCAGTACTACCATCTACCATGTCTTTGTACGTATGCATGTAAAGGACGATTTTGTTTTCTTTTAAATTAAATAACATACTTGAAAATGTTATGTGGTTACTGCCGCTTGGGTCACCTGTGGCTACCCGGACTCAGGTGGTCGACCGAAATCGAGGCTTAAGAGACGAAAAAAAAAAAATAATTAAATCATAAATAAATACAGAAATGGACAAAATAAAACAGATCAAAAGTGTGAAACAATATATGTTTTGTTGTCAATGGTAAAATAAATAATTGAAACCCCGCAACACATTATGCTTTCAATATCTTCCTAGGCGGCAGTACCTCCCTGTTTGATAGCTGCCTGCCACCTCCCTATCCCATTTTGTTTTTATAATTGAAGGCAAAACATTGGAATGCTAACCTAACCTACCTAGCCTAGCCTAACCTAACCTAACCTAACCTAAACTAACCTAACCTAACCTAACCTAACCTAACCTAACCTAACCTAACCTAACCTAACCTAACCTAACCTAACCTAACCTCCTCTGTGACTAATTGAATGACCTTACGTAATATCATGAAGTGTAGAATGAACATTATAGGGTGTATCAATTTTGTCAACATGTTAAAAATCAAATTTGGTAGTCAAAATATTGTGCCTCTGTATGTCTAAACTTGAGATTAGCAAACAAAAATGAATTGAAATAACCCTCACCTACATCAATTATACCTTAAAGTTTCAAATATCAGTATTTCAACAAATTAATGAGACTTGATTAGAATTATTCACTTGATATTAACTAATCTCATGTAAGCATATGGATTATGGAGTATTTTATGGTTCTATAGCTTGTGTACAATATGCATGTCAGAACATGAACATGAACAGGCTCTCCGTGTGGGACAGTTTAATTATTGTTTTGACTTGTACCAAGCGTGAGGATAAGGCGCCCGGCTCACTCTCCTTCTAGATATCATAGACGGTGGTTTGCTCTCATTGCACTTGCACCTACTCTACCAGACGAATTCTACATTTTAATTATTGTAAGTAGGGCATATTGATTTTCGCAGTTACTTATATCATTGTATAAAACATTATGTTCAAAGAAATTATTATGTTATTTCTGTTACAGCATTTTTGATAAACAAATTGATATTTTTTGAAACAACAATTGAATTATGAAAGATTGAAATATTTTTCTATTTGTCCGATAGTGTGAAGATGTCAAAATTGAAGACAAGAAGTCAGTTGTCAACCCACTTGAGCCTGCTAGTTGGTAAAGGGAAGGAGCTTCCTGTATCAGAACTTCCAACAGTGAGAGACATGCTAAGATTAGGGTTACTCCTTCGAGAAAAAAATGCAAAGGACAGAAGGAACTATACAGATAAAGAACTCATAAATGACATGATAGTCCCTCTTCTGCATCAATGGACAAAAGCTAATGCACTATTCAAACCACCTGTGATTAATCAGTGTCGAACTATTGAGCTAAAACTAACGAAATTATGGCACAAAGCAGTTGAAACATCACTTGGTAAAGGAAACTTGGCCAGGAAAAATGAATTTCTGCACACACTTGATACTCTGTTTGACATTTTGACCTGCAAGTGCTCCATACAATTATGTTCTGAATCCAACTGTTCTCACTCAGGTAAGAGAGAAAATAATTCCCACATTGATTGTGGTTGTCCTCGTGAAAAGAAGATCCCTGTTTTAGAGCTTGAATTTATAAAGGCACAGAGGACAAAGGCAGAAGGCCAAGGAAGTATGCAAATGGGTTCAATAGATTATTCAGAAACAAAGAAGCAGATTGCTAATGCCAAGAAGAGAGAACAAATCCGAGAGAGGGAACAAAAGAAGAAAATGAAGAGTGAAGAAGCCATCCAAAGAGAGGAAGAGCTGTGTCAAGATGTTTATCACTTCTTTGATAGTTCTTCTGATGAACAGGAAGCAACATCAGATGATAGTTCCAAAGAGCCATCTGAACCTTTACCAAAGAAAATGAAATACAACACAAGAAATATTTCAAACATTGCTTTAGCTAGTATTCGCCACCATGCTGGACTTCGTGAGGCTGCAGAAATTGCAACTGCCGCTTGGATAGATGCAGGCCTCATCAGCCGAGAGGATGTATCTTTGGTGATAGATCATAATAAAATTAGAAGAGCACAAGAAAAAATAATGAAGGAAATATCTGATCAGCATGAAAAAGATTTAAGCGAGGGAGGGCTCTCCTGTCTTTTGTTTGATGGAAGAATAGATGACACAAAAGTTTTGCTAGAAGTAGAGGGAGTGAACAGAAAGTTTCCAGGTCTCATCAAAGAAGAACACTACTCTGTCTGTTCTGAGCCTGGTGGTCGGTTTTTGTTTCACTTTGCTCCCGAAACTGAAGTAGAAGGGAAGAAACATGCAGAGGTCATTGCTGATCATATTTTATGTTGGGTTCAGGAGAGAGGACTTGGCAGTTCACTGCAGGCTGTTGGTGGAGATTCAACTGCAGTGAACACCGGATGGCAAGGGGGTGTAATGACGCATTTAGAGAAAAAACTAGGAAGAAGACTTGTTTGGATTGTATGTGATTTACATACAGGCGAGCTACCTCTTCGTCATCTCATCCAGGAACTTGATGGTCCTACAAAGAGCAACAACAAGTGGTCAGGTCCCCTTAGCATCATGCTGGATGAAGCAACACAACTAGAAATAAATACAACCTTTCCAAAGGTCGAAGTTGGCCCTCCCCTTCCGGCGTTGTCTGAAGGAGTCATCAAAGATCTCAGCACAGATCAATCCTATGCTTATCGTATTGCCCAAGCAATAAGATCAGGAGAAGTGCCTCAGTCATTGGCTCTCTTGGAGATTGGACCTGTCAGTCACAGCCGTTGGTTAACTACAGCTCTTCGTTTCTGCAGGATTTGGATTTCCAAACACGAATTGAAGGGCAAAGTGCTGAAGAATTTGAGGTTAATTATTGAATTTATTATTGGAGTTTATCTTCCCCAGTGGTTTAGTGTGAAACTTAATCCTATGTGGGTGGATGGGCCCAATCACCTTTTGTTTCAATTGCAGCTAGTAAGAACACAGAGGAAGGTAGTGAGGGACATCGTGTTACCTGTGGCAAGAAGGTCAGCTTGGTATGCTCGATCAGAAGCAGTTTTGCAAGCAATGCTTTGCAGTCAATGTACCAATCTCCGAACCGAGGCTGTAGAAGTCATTCTAAAGATTAGAGGAACGCTAATAGATGACGACCAGTTGGGAGACTGTTCGTTTCATTCAAGAAAAGTTTCCCCAATAAACGTCAATGCCACCAAATTGTCAGAATTGGTTGACTTGAGTTTGGAAGTCTTAGAGCCACCATTGACAACAAGTCTAACTAGCCAAGAATTGAGAAACCTTAAAGAGACTCCAATGCAGGTGCCGAAGTGGCCTTCCCACACTCAAAGTGTGGAGAGATGTGTGAAAATGGTCACAGAAGCAGCGGGCCATGTTTACAGCCACGAGAGGCGAGAAGGTTACATCAAAGCACAAATAGCAAGCAGACTACTGATGACAAGAAACCAAAGCAAAGAAAGTATGAAGGCATTGGTTACTTTCAAATAGACTACGGATAATAAAATATAATAATTTGAAACTTGAAACAGTAACATGTGTGCAAACGCTGGTTATGTTATAAATTCACAAATATGTACATTTAAAATCCATTTGATGTAGGTAGGACTTATTATAAAAAAAAATTTATGCCAGAATATTGTTTTGCATGCTTAAAGACTACAATAAATTGCTACCAAATTACTCGATTTTCAATTTAGCCAGTTCACCCCCTAAATTGACACCCTAATGAACAAGGAACGATCGAAAGAGTGAATGAAAAATAAATATATTATAACTAGATAGGCATACCCCCTTACTTTCCCATACTAATTCTCATATAAATTTATTCCCATCTCTTCCATAAAACAATCTATTTCTCTATTAAAATTAGATTCAATATTTTCACTACGACAACCACGGTGCAAAATAAACCGAGATTCAAATTATTAACACAGGTTTAACACCAGTCAGTGTGTTCAATAATAAATACTGATTTATTTCTTCTGTCACCAAAGTATTGTATCAGCCTGATGAATAAGGTTATTCCTGTGAGATTCCAGACTGTTTGTGTAGCCTGAAATACCATATGAAACCTTGTCAGAAGTATTCATTTTTCAGTCTAAGGTTTAACACATTATACTGAGGTTAAGTGACAATGACGATAACATTATCTCAGAACCTATAATGAATCACAATAACATCTATGTCTACCATCAATAAGCTTACCATCCACTTAAGATAATCATTTCTTTGCACAGGTAAGTTATAATTACTTAGTGATTCTGTTTTGGCAAGAAATACCAATATGGCAACAAGGAAATATAACCCATGGCTATATTATGTATCAATATGTGGCAATAACTGACTTTGTACCTTTTAGATGTGTATAATTTCATATGTATAGTGTTTAAATGAACATCTTTTTATACTAGGAAGACTTGAAGTATCATATTACACCATAATCACTGGTTGCTGCACCATACTGTGTCACTGTAAGTCACTGTAAGAGTCACTAGAAGTCACTGTACCTGATATTTCCGAATAAAGGTGTAAATATTACCGATGGATATTGAAACTAATTATAACCCTCGAAAATTATAAGCCTAGTTCAACTGCTTAACACACACACACACACACACACACATGTATTGATCAGAGGTCAGGAGTGCCGCCGCCGCCCTCCGTGTTGTGGCACTGTGGGCGGCCGGCCATGTCGTGACCCGAGACATCAACAAAATGGCGGTGCTTGACCCCCTGTATCCCCAAATGATCCGAAATAATGGCCTGACCAGCAAAAGGAAAAATTAAAATCTCTAAAAGTAACATCTTAGTGTAGCCTTGATCATCACTTCGGTTCAAGATTAAAAAAAAGTTAATGTATCTAGGAAGGAAAGCCAACAGGTAAATCATTAATGCCACAGGTAGGTAATAATCCTCATGACCATTACCTGTCTGTCTGTCTGTCTGTCTGTCTGCCTGCCTGCCTGTCTGTGTCTGTCTGTCTTGTCAGTACTGAAACTTTCTAAATCATAACATGGAAAAATTTAGCTTGATTTTCCCCCGTTTAAGTTATCTGGATCAAACCAACGCTTAACAGGGGTGAGAAACTGGGGGTAACCTTGTTCATATTACTGTCTTGATAAACTTTGACTGTCGACTGTCGGTATCATTTTACAGGTGTGTGTGTGTGTGTGTGGAAACAGGCCTGGAGTGCTGTGGAAGGTTGGCTTATAGAAATAATATCTACTTGACTCTAGGATCACAACTTAGGCAGACAACATGTGGTAAAGAACAGCTCAGTGTTACAGCCCAAGTTGGGTTATTGCTTCTGGTGATGACGAAGGTTATTGTTGTTACTCCAAGAGATTAATGAGCAGTTGTTTTTACTTCTCTAATTAGTTCCAATCAATATTAAGGCGTGTTGTCTGAGATTAATATAATCTAGGACTCAGTGATGTCAAAAGAGTGTTCCGCAGTACCCCAGAGTTCCGCAAAGGGTTATCAAGTGTTCCGCTGGACTGCAATTTTTTGTTTACTAAAATTAGCCCACCCGGACACAGGTCACCGACCCATATCGGTGTTGGGGGTGGTGCACCATAAACAAATATAGAAATAGATAAAATATAGCATATCAAGTGTTAGAAACGATATATGTATGTTGTGTTGTCAACGGAAGAGAAACAATTGAATCCCAGCAATTGTGTGTAAATGAGGCAGAAAGTCAGATTAGCAACCTGGGACTTGGTCACAAATTTTTTGATGTCATATGTCAGCAGGGTCTACCATTAGACAGCACATTATGCCTCCAATAGCAACGTCCAAATACCAACCTTTTGAATGTTTAGGAATTTTTTTTATTCCTTCTTAAGATCAATTTGGGAACGGATTGCTCATCCAAACACTGCAGTGAATGTTCTTCAAATTTTCAAAGCTTCTTGAACGAGAAGGACTTGACATTGGATAACAATAAAATAGGCTATAAAACAATTACGACATACCGTGTTTCCCCAAGGAGCCAGACCCTCTAACACAGCTGTATAACCCACAATGACTCACAAGCTGTAAATGATCAAAATATTCTAATAAAGGAAGAATTGCAACTCCCTGACATTTCACCAGACCTCACCGTCAAAACAACGTTGATAAGGACTCACTCTTGCCTTTTACGACCAAGCTATTACGTCATTACCCACATATTACTTTGATACTGAACCTTTGATATTAACAACCTCTCTGTGAGGCCCGAGTCACACGCTACATCGCTGCTATAAACAATTAACATACGTTTCGGGAAATCACTCGCTCCATCCTCAGAGCAGAACGTAAAGGGACAGAGTTGTTCAGTTACCTGTGAATATTCCTAATAATGAGATAAAGAAGTGAACATTGTTTTGATAACAAACAACAATATCAATAATTACAGAGTCGGGGCAAAAACAAAAGGCTGTTTGATTGTTTAAAAGAACAAGTATAAAATACGACATTTAAGTGTTAAGAAGCATATTTTTTATTTCCTTGACGCCACCAGTTAGGATCAGACAAGTTGGCGCCAGCAGCTGCTCCTCACTCCACTTCTCATACAGGAACCTCTTAAATCTAGCCTTGTTAACAGACACACAGAAGACCTCGAGTGTCTGGAGCTCTGTATTGTTCACACACTCGGATGACTTGAGGCTTCGTTTACTGTACCGTCACAACAGACGTGCTGCAACACAACACATTTGTTTCGATTTTCAGGACATTCACATGGCTGGCCTTTGTAGCAACAGCCCTCACAGACAGTCATCAACTAATGCTGCACAGATCATTGACAATGAAGTTAACGAAATATAACTTCTTCCCCGCTAGCAGCAACCTCCATCACCCAAAGGAGAGCAGCAACTTCATCACTTCCTCCACAACACATATATGGTGGCTGTGGGATGATCTTAGTTTGACTCTATTAGTTCTGATGTATAGCGAGAGAGGACCTGTAGGCCGGGTTACTTCAGATCGATTAAATGATCTTATACTTCTGCCTATATACAAAGATCAGTATAGGGTTAGAGTTCTTGATGTGATATGGTTAATATTAATAATCTCTGGTGCTGCTGTTACTCACCTAACCTTCTCTGCCTCCCTTACCACTCGTGTTTGACCAGACTCATGGCGAGGATTTTTAGAGTTGATGAATAATTGATCTGAGTTCTGCAAAAAAACAACTTTAGTGTCAGATTTCGTGTCTCCCCAGTTTTTGCCGGCAGCAGCATTTAGTGGTGTACCATCTAGGCAGTTGTACTCTCTCGCTTAGTACGGTCGTTGTAAGTCAGGAGAGATTCTACTTACTGAGAACAACCATTGATTATATCACCTGGGAAAAACTACAACTGTGTTTCTCTGTATTTAAGCTGGTAAAATTTTACTTCTTTTCTATGTTATCACATGAAGAAAAATACGACTATTCTTCTATATTTCAATAGGGAAAAAATATAGACTTTTTTCAATATATTACCTTGAAAAAATAAGACTTTTCTCTATAAATAAGCTGGGGGAAAATAA
>NW_024730973.1:0-5698 GCF_018991925.1 Homarus americanus
CTGAATGTGAGGACTATATATATATATATATATATATATATATATATATATATATATATATATATATATATATATATATATATATATATATATATATATATATATATATATATATATATATATATATATATATATATATATATATATATATATATATATATATATATATATATATATATATATATATATACATACATACAGTTGGGTCTCACATTACGCGGTTAATGTAACCCGGAGGGTACCGCGGAAAGTGAGGAACGCGTAAAGTGAACAACATAACATATGGGATTAATTGAAATGGAGTCCAGGCCGATTCCCAAACTCCACTTTTTGACGACACACAACTATGTTGTAGTAAAAATATTATCTTAACTTTATGATGGCATGCACACACAATTAATAATTAAGAGAAATATCAATAATATTAGGTTTTTTAACACTTACATTAGTAGAAAAGATGGCTGGGCACACAGGGATGGGCGGTTGGTTCCGAGGCAGAGAGCAGATTATTGGCCCTCACCTGTATCACTTGTATCAATTGCATCACTATCCACCACAGAGGCTTGCAGGGCCTCTTTGTCAAACCCCCCAAAGTTCATATAAGTCCATATCCTCACTATAATTATCACTATCACTGAATTGGGCCGGCTGTAGTGGGTGGCGGGTGAAGAACTGGTAATGTTTTGATGACTGGGCGACCTTGTGCGCACCATTTTCGCGCCTCTTACACAACATGGCGGATGGCGGGAGGTTTGGATCCAAAAATGGCGCGGCTTGCCAGCCACTCTCCGCGTAATGGGGTTCACGACCGCGGAATGTGAGCATGTTAGGTTCGCAGCACCGCTAACGTGGAATCGTGAATGCGGACTGCTGTAATGTGAGGTTGGACTGTATATATATATATATATATATATATATATATATATATATATATATATATATATATATATATATATATATATATATGTATGTATGTATGTATGTATGTATGTATGTATGTATGTATGTATGTATGTATGTATGTATGTATGTATGTATGTATGTATGTATGTATGTATGTATGTATGTATGTATGTATGTATGTACAGTGGGGTATGCTATAACGAACGGATCCTACTACGAATATTCCTATAACGAACCGTTTTACCTATAAAATTGAGAATGCTATAACGAACGCAACTCCTACAACGAACGCAGATGAATAAGGGACTATTTCGCCTAGCGCATGAATATTGTTGTACCGCGACCCACAACAAGAGCGTCAGGCGCCATCTTTGTCTCATTGTGTAGCCAGTGCACCACTGTTATTGTTGAAATTTCGTCTTTTGATGTGGAAATTCGCGTTATTTGTAGAACTATTTTGTTATACATGTACACAATTGTAACAATGAATCGTCCAAAGCGAGTGAGAAAGCTAATAACCCGTGAAACTAAGAAAGAAATTATAAAGAAACGTGTGAATGGAAGAAGCATTGCGAAACTTAGTGATGAATATGGGATGGCTAAATCGACTACTATATGTACGATTTTGAAGAATAAAGAGGAGTTAAAAACTGTGCAAGTGGCTAAGGGATTGAGTTCGTTAACGGAGGGGTCACTGTATATATATATATATATATATATATATATATATATATATATATATATATATATATATATATATATATATATATATATATATATATATATATATATATATATATATATATAGATATATAGATATATATATATATATATATATATATATATATATATATATATATACACAGTGGGGTATGCTATAATCTAACTGAACTTACAAAAGATACACAACTGACTGTTGAGCTTCCTGTACCATAACTTCTATTTTGTTTCTCTGTTTCTCCGTCGTTTTTAAGGTGATTTACTTGTTTTGTAATGGTTGGGGATGTGTTAAATACAACTCTGTGTTATGTTAATGTTTGAGCGTGTTTACTATATTATCATATTAGTGTAGTCTGTCCTATTATAAGACGTCTTATGTTCTCTTTGGTGTTTCTTGCCTTAGTATAATGAATCAAATATATATATATATATATATATATATATATATATATATATATATATATATATACTATATATAGTATATATATATACTATATATAGTATATATATACTATATATAGTATATATATACTATATATAGTATATATATACTATATATAGTATATATATACTATATATAGTATATATATACTATATATAGTATATATATATATATATTAGGGTGGTCCAAAACTATATGGTAAAAAATATAAGTAGTAATATATTGCCTCCACAAGCCTTAAAATTGTCCATTTGGTTCATAGATAAGGTCTGTAAAATTTTATCCATATTCATTAACATTTAGAGGTCAATCCATTTTGCATATTATACTTGTAGTGTAGGACTGAATTTTTTTGTCCGCATGATACAGTCTTAATATACACAACACATTATATTGGGTATATTTCAATGTATATAGCCTAGTTGCCTATTTGGAAAGGGCAAAGAGTCAAGTATTGAGTCATAGGGACTGACAATGACAGGTTGAAACAGGAAACACAGACAAGGGTTACCATTAATCAGATGAAGTTACTTATTTCATTTATATCTCATCAGTTCTACAATTATTTCATTATCAATCTAAATAGTATATTATGCAGGTTTCCATCTTGTGTCATGGCATATGAATGGCAGGCAATTATTACCTGTGAGAAATAATTAGACTTAGTTACAGATTTTGTAAGGATGTTGGCAACACTGATCTGGTTCCAGTGGAGGTCCATTTCGCTCAATGACTTCATTCCAGCACCAGAAAGCATGTTTGAGGACCCAATGCTTCAAATTCTAAGGAAGGAGTTGCTTGAATATTTGCCAGTAGCCCTGCAGGATAATCAGCCACGAGATGATTATAGGGAGTTTCTAGAACTAGCTCTTTTGTTTCTTGGTGGACTGCCAAGTAGTAAGGTTTCCTTTCGAGTTCCTGGTCCTACACACCATGCAAGATGGATGGCAAAAGGAATCTATGCTCTCAAAATCTATCTGTTCAAACATCAATTCACATTATCAACACGGGAAGAAAACAATATCACACAACTGGCTTTGTTTGTGAGCATAATGTATGTGAGATTCTGGCATGAAGCACCAATGGCTGTTCGAGCTCCATTCAATGATTTGCAGCTAATGAAGGTTTTAAAGGAATATCCTCATGAGAAAGTTGCACACGCAGCACAAGCAGCAATTAGCCGACATCTCTGGTATCTATCAGAACATCTTATCGGTCTAAGCTTATTTGATGACAGGATCGATACTGAAACCAAGAAGAATATGGTACAAACTTCCAGTGCCCAAAGAAACAGGACTTTTCAAGGCGTATTGTCCTATCTGATGAAACTCCTATCAGTAATGTGGCCTCATTTGTTACTGAGCGTACATTAGATATTTTTGATGTTCTTACACTAGATGGCAAAGAAAGAGCACAACTGTTCTTGAGTAAGGATCCCAAAACATGGAAAGACGATGAAGTGTTTATCACAATGAGAGATCGTGCGATAAATATGAAGGTGGTGAATGACAGCGCAGAGAGGGCAATTGCTCTCATAGAGCGTTATAATGAGTCTATAACGCAAAATGAGGACCAAAAGCAGTACCTTTTACAGGTTGTTGCAGCTCATCGCAAGAAGTTACCAACAGCAAGCAAAGCTGCTATGATGAAGGGATACAAATAAAGAATGTGTATTGGTGTTCTAGAGTTATTTAGTTTGTAATTTGTAAAACTTATAATTGTATTTTGCTGAATAAAGACAATGTGTTTATAATGTGTTTATCTAGCCCCGAAAAATCCTTATTATGTACTAAATGGAAAAAAAGAGGACATTGGATTGACCTCTAAATATGCTTTAAATGATCCAATTTTTTTCTGGGATGCATTTTGTACCTAATGGACAAAAATAAACCTTGTGGAGAAAACGTATACAAATATGTGATATTTTGGACCACCCTAATATATATATATATATATATATATATATATATATATATGTGTGTGTGTGTTTTACATGCGTGTATGTAAGTGTGTGGTGTGAGTTCACATAACTTGTCAGTCAACTTTAGCAGAGGACAAATGTTCACGTTTTCCGTACCACAACTTCCTCTTCTGCACTGCACCACCTCCTCTTGACGATCACTGTTTCTCTGTCCTCTCCTTTACCTCTTGCTGAGTTCATTTGTCCTGAACCCTAGATGGTCCTAATTGTCCTAGTTACGTCTACTGGGGTGACGACCTGTGGCTGGCCTGGACCAACTGGTGCTCAACAACACAGGAGTTGTTGAGTGATCTTGGCCATTTCTCCCTGCTTCTGCATAGTAAAATGTGTTCACCAGCCGGGAGGACGGCCAGTGGACCCTGCACTACGGATTTTTTTCTTTTTACGGGCATTAGCCCACTTGGGCTGGAGTCATTTTAATGACCCACATCAAATCCTGAGGGCAAAATATAATATTATAAAATAATAATAATAATAATAATAATAATAATAATGTAATAATAATAATAATAATATGTGTAATAATAATAATAATAATAATAATAATAATAATATTTATAATAATAATAATATAATAATAATATTGGTAATAATAATAATAGTAAAATTAATAAAATATATTAAATAAATAACCAATTATAATATAATAATAATAAAATAAATCTGAATAATGCCAATATTTAAAACAAATAATTGTTATAAGAAAATAATAATAATAATAAAAAATGTATAAAAATGAAATAATAATTATAATAATACCCCTGTAATAATAAAAGAGTATAAATCAAATACAAAACCAATACAAATATCAATAGTGAAAGCATATGTATGTTGTGTTGTCAATAGTAGAAAACAATTGAGACTCCAGATTGGTGTAAAGTGAGGCAGAAAGTCAGATCAGCAACCTGGGACTTGTGCAATTTTCCGTGATGCCGTATGGCATGGGTCTACCATTAGACACACTTGTGCTTCTAATATCTTCAGGCAGTAGCCCTGTTTGTGGCTGCTTTCTACCTGGACACGCCATTTCTTCATAGCTTTCTGTGTTTTCAATTTTTTATCCTCTGACATTTGGCTGCAATTCATCTTTAAGGAACAGTTTGTGTCTCGTGAGATCTGGGCAGTGTGTTGTGTCCACTGGCCATAAGAGAACAGCTCAATATAGCAGGGAGATTCAACGGATGAGCCATTTGATCTCCATAAACCTGGCTCTCACCCTCATAGTATTATATTAGGACGCCTCACTATATGCTGTCTAAAAACCTCAACTGCGTTCTCTGGTGGCTCCTCTCTGATGTTGGGTTGTTGTAACTATAGATATGCTGTATTTTTCTCCGAATTATAGCGTCGTTACAGTCAGTCCAGCCTACAATCAGTATCATATTCACACGGTACTCTCCAAATAATCAACTAGCCAAAGATTGGTTAAATTGACAGTTCAAAATAATAAATGATAAACCATGGGCAATGAGAAAGTAATACACTTGAGGCACATATACGTTTCAAACACGGACACACATATACTGTACGTTGCACATACCAACACAAACAGTAACATTAACAAATACGTTTATCCCAAATGCCGTACGCATTTACAATAAACACACACACACACACACACACACACACACACACTAGCAATACGTAACTAC
>NW_024730974.1:0-16875 GCF_018991925.1 Homarus americanus
GCACTGGTGATACATAAGAGGTCTTCCAGTCAGCTGGGCATCTGGCTTGACTGAGAGAAGCATTGATGATGGAGCAAAGGGGTTTAGCAAGCTCCGGGGAGAACTCCTTGAAGAGTTTCATTGGTAGGTCAATGGGGGTGGTAGAGCGTTTTAATTTTAGTTTGTCCAGGCGTTTTGCTGCTTCAAAATCTTCTACTAAGTCAGTGGGAAGGGGGGCTGGTAGGTAAGCAGGGAGAGTGGTTGTGTCAAGCCGGGGGAGCGTCTGGCATATAGTAGCGAAATGGTTGTTTGTTTGCTCAGCTGCGTCAACATTAGTGAGATGGCTAAGGAAGGGGAGGGGGTGTGTCTTATTGTTTAGTCCACAGAGTTCTTTAAGCTTACCATACCATTGACTGATGTTGGTCTGCTTCAGGTGTTGTAATTTGGTTGGGTAGTGGGACTTCTTTGCAGTGTGTGTGTGTGTGTGTGTGTGTAATACTGAAAATCAAGGACAAGTGTGTTGTTGTTGTTGTTGAGAGAGAGAGAGAGAGACCAACCCAAACAAAATACTGCATTTCTCTTTATGATTTTCTACCTGACGCTCACATAAATCCTAATAATATTATCAGAACTGTATTTCTTCACTACTGTTAGTCTTCACACTCTACGTAACACACACTCTACATGTGAGTTAGTGGTGTATAATTCACTACACAGGAGAGTTTGGGCGTTTTCTTCAAGCAACGCAAAGGAGCTAGTTTATTGAGCACCCCCATTATATCCTATGTAAGACGAAGCTTAAGAGATGTAATACCCAGCTCTATATCTCCGGCCCAGAGTCGTGTTACACTTCTTACACACTTGGTGATATATAAACAGCTCTCTGAAATTCCTAAATGTCCTTCCATCAGCTCCTGCCTCCTGCTCTGGGCGCCACGACAGAGGATCAGGCAGCGAGAAGTCATCTTAAAAATATGCAATAATCTCCTGGAGGCGACACACACACACAAGACTCGAGAAACAATGTTAATAAAAATGTAAATTAGCATCGGTATAATCCCGGAAGTTTGTGACTTGTCAACAAAGGCGAGAAAAAGAAATGTTTACAATTTTTTTTTGTAATTTAATATTTTCAACTAATAATGATAATGTTAAGGAAATAAATACCTGTCATTACTAATTACCATTTTAGGTTTAGTGTTTCCTAGTCTTAAGGGTTTAGGTGTTTTATTATTTAAATATCATATATAAACACCAATTAACTGGGTTTAACAATTACAAAATTACATAAATCCAGCAAATTAATGTGAACCTACTATAGCTTACACCCTACAGCGGCACCTTACAGTACGGCCACCGAGGGTCCACATTGTCTACGTATATCCCAGTGAAACCTAAATATAACGGACTCTCTTCCTCCATATAGTCCGTTATATGGAGGTTTCACTGCATTTCCTTTATTGTTTTGCGATGAATAAACCAGAGAGAGAAATTTAGGACAGACAGACAGGTCATAACCCCACCCCCTCCATCGCTGAGTGGTATAAATAACAGTGACGTAACGCACAATGCTATCTCATAAACACAGGATTTTTTTAAGGGAGGGGGGCAATTGTGGGGGAGGGGGCAATTGTGGGGGAGGGGGCAATTGTGGGAGAACGAGGTTAACAGGAGGGGGCAGGTGTGAGGGAATGGGGTGGTGTGGGAGAATGACGGTGTTGGGAGGGCAATTGTGGGGAGGGAGGGCGATTACATAAAAAAATATCATATTGTATTTGTTTTTTGTTTGTATCGAAAAACAAAAACAAATAACGCTTCCGAGTCTTTAAATAAATAAATAAATAAATAAATAAATAAATAAATAAATAAAACCAAAGGACTAAACTGCATTTCATTATTCTTTTTTTTTTCTCTTTCCTGCGTTTTTACTGTATGCACCAAAGGACATACATTTTTTTTCTTTTTAATCATAAAGTTAAATGTTTCCTTTATTACCATAATTCTCGCGGGGACAAGTCAATAGTCTTTTTTTTTTACATCTGTTTTTCGTGGCTTTTTTTTCATCTTTCACGTGTTTTCGGTGTTTAGTGGTGTTTTTGTTTCACGTATTTTCGGTGTATAGTGGGTGTTTTTTTCATGTTTCACACGTTTTCGGTGTTTAGTGGTGTTTTTGTTTCACGTGTTTTCGGTGTTTGTTCTAATATGATTGAAGATAAGAGACAGCCAGCATCGTAGTGTAGTAGTAGTAATGACTAACAGAACTCCACAGTACAGCAGTGACTAAGATAACTCCACAGCACAGTACAGCAGTGACTAACAGAACTCCACAGTACAGCAGTGACTAAGATAACCACAGCACAGTACAGCAGTGACTAACAGAACTCCATAGTACAGCAGTGACTAAGATAAAATCACAGCACAGTACAGCAGTGACTAAGATAAATTCACAGTCACAGCACAGCAGTGACTAACAAAACTCCATAGCACAGTACAGCAGTGACAACAACCAACACAGCAAACGACACACCTCATCACCGAACAGCAGTGAAATAGCCAAAGTTAAGAGTCATTTTCTGCCTCAATCAAAAGTTTTCTAAACAAAACAAAACACGTAGAGAGAGAGAGAGAGAGAGAGGACACACACAAAACACACGCTCCTCTCAAGAAAATTGGGTGACGGCTCTAGTGTTTAATTTTCATAATGCCTGAGTCAATATTTAATGTTTATTTTTTTCCCTTCACAATGTTAAAGTCAACATGATGAGCGGTGACACAGGCTCCCTCTATATAGGTCTTTGTCACTCACTCACTGACGGACGGAGGAATGAGCCAGGATGATTAACCTCTTCTTAATCAGACTAACATGGCTAAAACAACAAACATATACAAGGTTGAGCGAGAACCAATTGACACACAACACAATGGTCTTAGTATAACCAATGTGTGTGTGTGTGTGTGTGTGTGTGTGTGTGTGTGTGTGTGTGTGTGTGTGATTTAGCTTTTAATTTCCTTCATCCATCACACGTCTCTGCATTACCCTGGCCTTCCTATACCTTGGCCCTCCTACCTGGCCCTCTTACCTGGCCCTCTTACCTGGCCCTCTTACCTCTAATTGTACTCATTAATATCTATAACATTATCCCCTTCTCCTTAATTATATGTAAGACGATTAAGCAATAAAATTATATCCGTAATAAAGTGATGCATAGCCCCGCAGCTCCTAACCTAACCTAACCTAACCTAAGAGCCAGGTCAATGATAATTATAGAACATTGAAACAAACACAAACACACACACACACACACACACACACACACACACACACACACACACACACAACTCCGGTGGAGGAGGTGGAGTGACATCACCACCTGTCTTACACCACTTGTCCTCCCACACTCCCTCCCTCCCTCTTCTTCTTCTCTCTCTCTCTCTCTCTCTCTCTCTCTCTCTCTCTCTCTCTTTATCAATCTATCTTTACTCCCTTTCATTCGGTATTGTCTTTGTCTCATGTTCCCATTAACACTCTCTCGCTGCGTCTGTTCCCTCCATTCTATTCTAATTTCCTTCATTATTCCTAATCTTTCATCTCTCTCTCCCTCCCTCATTATCACCTTTTGTCAGCTATCCCCTTCTTCTTTTCCTCCTGTTAATCTCTTACGACCAGGGTGTGTGTGTGTGTGTGTGTGTGTGTGTGTGTGTGTGTGTGTGTGTGTGTGTGTGTGTGTGTGTGTGTGTGTGTGTGTATGTGTGTGTGTGTGTGTGTGTGTGTGTGTGTGTGTCATTAACATAGATAATAATAATCAAGGTAAATAAATGACACACAATAATGGATAAGTAAAGCTGGAAATGACAGGATAATTTTTTTTACTGTGCTGAAGAGAGAGAGTTGTGGGGGGGGCGTTGTTGTGGGCGTTCAAGATCCACTGAAAGAGGTCAGCTTCCAGGGTCAATGTCTGGCAAATTTGTAGGCGTACGAATGGTTCTACACACACACACACACACACACACCATCTCTCTCTACCAGTGGGAGAAGAGAAGGAGGAGGAGAAAGAAGAAGAGGGAGAGGGAAGAACGGAAGGATATATAGTAATGAGCAATTGTTTTGTTAGTGTGTTTGTCTGTAATCAAAAATTTTCTGTAGTTGACCATAACCTGTGTGTGTGTGTGTGTGTGTTAGTAAACAGGTCCCTCATTGGTACATTTCACTTGTTTGTTTAACTTCCTTCCCCTTACTCACTATGCCCGCGTTTTCGTCTAGCTGTGGGTGGGGGCGTGTGGGTGGTTTTGTGAGGCTGGGTCTGTGGGTGGGTGTGTAAGTGCCTGGATGTTAATCGATTTGCAGATCGTATTCCGGGGTAATGGTTAACCAGTGCAATTGGCGAGGCACTATACACGACATCTTCACTATTCACTTCACTATAAGACACAATAAACATCTTCACTATTCACTTCACTATAAGACACAATAAACATCTTCACTATTCACTTCACTATAAGGTAAAAACACAACATCTTCACTATTCACTTCACTATAAGGCACTATACACACCATCTTCACTATTCTTTTCATTATAAGGCACAATAAACATCTTCACTATTCACTTCACTATAAGGCACTATACACACCATCTTTACTATTCACTTCACTATAAGGCACTATACACAACATCTTCACTATTCACTTCACCATTAGGCACTATGCACACCATCTTTACTATTCACTTCACTATAAGTCACTATACACAACATCTTCACTATTCACTTCACTATAAGGCACTATACACAACATCTTCACTATTCACTTCACTATAAGGCACTATACACAACATCTTCACTATTCACTTCACTATAAGGCACTATACACAACATCTTCACTATTCACCTCACTATAAGGCACTATATACAACATCTTCACTATTCACTTCACTATAAGGCACTATACACAACATCTTCACTATTCACTTCACTATAAGGCACTATACACAACATCTTCACTATTCACTTCACCATAAGGTACTATACACAACATCTTCACTATTCACCTCACCATAAGTCACTATACACAATATCTTCACTTTTCACCTCACTATAAGGCTCTATAAGCATCTACACCAATCAGTACTCACTTCACTATAAAACTACTTTACGTCTCACCTACTTGGCAATGTTCCAACCTCATTAATTTTTTTTCGCAAGATTTTGAAGTTCGTGGCCGAATTTCAACTTGACCTCAGTAGAAGAACTGCTGGTCAAGGGTAAGTTGTCGTTATGACTTACTTTGAGAAATTGGACATCTCTTGTTTCACCAGCTCCAGCCTCTCATGGCTGGAGTTGGTTGAAGCTGAAGAAAGCAGCCAAACTTTGGCTTACCTTACACCCAAGCCCCAGAGAGAACCCCGTCAACGAGTGCCCCGCAAGCCCAACCATACTTTGGCTTTCCTTACACCCAAGCCCCAGAGAGAACCCCGTCAACGAGTGCCCCGCAAGCCCAACCATGCTTTGGCTTCCCTTACACCCAAGCCCCAGAGAGAACCCCGTCAACGAGTGCCCCGCAAGCCCAACCATGCTTTGGCTTCCCTTACACCCAAGCCCCAGAGAGAACCCCGTCAACGTGTGCCCCGCAAGCCCACCCAGGTACCCCAGGAGAACGGGTGGCCCAAGGATATAACACCAAAGAAGTCCCGCAAACCTACTGGTAGTTTTACAGGATTTGTTGTTCGAGTCCCCAAGGTGCCCTGCCTTAACTGATATGTAAAAAAATCAATAAAATTGAAAAAAAATTACCCGTTGTTTTGTTTTTATATCCTTGTAAATAAGTACTACAACTACTGTTAATAATAATAGTCTTCTTTATTTCTAAGCCATGTCACTATGTCACATGGTACTGTTTCTCTACTCCACTTCTTTCTTTCATTCATTTCTCTCTATCATACATACATACATACATACATACATACATACATACATACATACATACATACATACATACATACATACATACATACATACATACATACATACATACATACATACATACTTAACTAAACAATTGATAAAGACCAACAGACAGACAGACAGACACGTGGGTCCATCCCCCCCCCCCTGGTGCACACATATGTACAAGGTGTGATAACAACAACATGTACACCTTGTCCTTATATGTACCGTCACGTGTGTGTGTGTGTGTGTGTGACGCATCATCCAGAACAGCATCCGGTGTGACGTCACGTGTTAAACGAGAGATAGACAGACAGATGTAGACAGATGACAGGAGAACAACAAGACAGCTGAAATCTCTCTCTCTCTCTCTCTCTCTCTCTCTCTCTCTCTCTCTCTCTCTCTCTCTCTCTCTCTCTCTCTCTCTCCAAGGATCATAGCAGTACTTACCTTCACTGACTCACGCTTGTATTTCCTACATGTATGTGTGTGTGTGTGTGTGTGTGTGTGTGTGTGTGTGTGTGGACAGGGGACACTGCCTCATACGGTTCGAGACACTGAAATATTTATGCCGTCAAGTCAATTCATTATTGTAAATCGATGTCGCTCCAGGTAGGTATCAGCGCGGAGTGGGGTGATAGGGAGGTGGTGGTGGGGAGGGGTGGTGAGGGACTGTGGTAGGTGAGGGGACAGTGTGAGGTGACGGGAAGGGGTGGTGAGGGGGCAGTACACACAACTCCCACACCTACCTAGGGAAGAAGAGGGGTAAAGGTGTCCACAAAATATCAGAATGTTATTAATTATTTTTATTCACGAAAGTTAAAAATTACTGTAGGATTTTAACACTTTGTATACGACCTCAGTTGAATTGTAAGTCAGTAATATGATAATTATAGTAATGTTAGGTTGATCATTAGCCCAGTAGTGTTTGTTTGTTTGTGTGTCGTTGTTTACGTCTCCATCATAGCAGCGACATGAGCTCTCTGTATTGTGTATTAAAATATAGAAACATTTACACTATGATATGAATTATTACCTTAATAATTTTGTAATTTTAAGAATATTATAATAACTATGTTTATTAACTTTGTAAATTATTAATGGTGATGTATTAATATTAGACTTGTCACACACACACACACACACACACACACACCTCGTAATAGGGTGTAGTTATAACGATTAATAAGAGCTGGTAAAAGTGTTGCGTGTTGTCAAAGGACTTAGTTATAAATACTGTGGCTGTATGTTCGGCTTTCCTTTGAGGCGAAATAATGGGTAGAGACTAACTGAACCTCACAATGACTTAAGCAATAGGACTGGAACCCATTAGATAATAACCTTTTTTTTTTAATTGGAACCCATTAAGAATAGGGCCCATTAGGATTGGTTTGGTAAAAAATTAGGTCAATTAGAACTGGGCTATAGTTCTTATTATTATTTAGTATGGAGGTTATTAGTACTACGAACCATGTAATCAAACAGGAAAATAATGTTAAGTGTATAATATTATTTCATCATTATGTAGAAACTTATGAATATTTAATCTTTATGGTCAGCTTCCAATGTTTATTTATTTTTTTTGCGAAAGGGAATCTATAAACGCAATACTTGGATGATATTAAAGCAATCGGTCTATCACTCACCTCCCCCCCCCCCCACGTCTCTTCTCCCATTGGCTGTTTCTCTTGTGAATTCCTTTATCATCCTTTGCTACCTCCCAATCTTTATCATGCTAACCCCAGTTCTCTTTACTCAAACCTCATCAGCATTCATCTCCCTTTAATTTGTCTATTTTATTGTCGTGGATTTCCTCTCTCTCTCTCTCTCTCTCTCTCATTAATTCTTCCATTAAAATTATTCATTATCATTAAATTTCATTGTTTCTTTAAAATTTTCACAATACTTTTCCAAAATTTGTATCCTAATTATCCGCGTCTTGTCTCATTGTTCTTCGCTATTGTTCTATGATTGTCCACATCACATCACATCACATTCCAAAGTTCTAATGTTGAGTTTTATGCTGCTCACATTCCTGCTTATCATCATCATCATTATCATTATCATCATCATCATCATCATCATCATCATCATATTGTTCTTCGTAATTATCTTTCTATTCGCCTGTGTCTTCCTTTCCCATCTCCTTATTCTTTTTAATTTTCTTCCACTTCCTCCTCCTCTTCCTCCTCCTCCTCCCTCCCTTCCCCCTCCTCCTCCACCACCCACCTCCCCTCCTCCCCCACCACCCCTCTCCTCCCACCACCCATCTCCTCCCACCTCCTCCTCCCCACCTCCCCATCTCCTCCCACCACCCATCCTCCCCACCTCCCCCTCCTCCTCCCCACCACCCATCTCCCCACCTCAGAATCTTACTCCTCCATCTTTCTCCGCCGTCGATCTATACATTTCGTCCTGGGGTTTTTTCTCACCTCAGTTCACTCATTTCCTAATATTGAATTAGTCCCCAGAGGTGAATTTTACAGTGACATTTTTATTTTAATTTCAGAGATATTTTTTTTTCATTGACTTTATTTTTGACTGAATTTTTTTTATATAATACAGATTTTTTTTTTATTATATAGCTTTTAGACGATTGACATATTGTTATATTATATTGTGTTATATTATATTATATTCTTATATTACCAGTTTGTGGATGACAGGAGTAATGTTGATGACGGTATATTTTTATTTTCCTCTGCCTTGAGTTGAATATTTTATGATCAATAGAAACGTCAATATTTTCACTTTAAGGCTATCAAGAGCTCCAAATTTTGCCTTTATAAGTGAGGAGCTCAGTATCTTGTGTGTGTGTGTGTGTGTGTGTGTGTGTGTGTGTGTGTGTGTGTGTGCGTTATATTTGCATTTATATCACTATTTTCTTTGTGGCTGAAAAGATTAATGTCTGGACCAAATTGAGTAAAGTGACCCACTATTATTTATTTATTTGTGAATATGTTACACAGTCGACCATGGGGGAAGACTTTACTGTATCGTTATTGGGGAAACAGTTTTTAGGTTAGGTGTACAAAGTTGTTTATTTTGTCCTTGTTAACAGAGACACATAAACGACCTTTCATGAGGGTGACATGTTGTGGTTGTAGACTGGTATCTGGAGATGTCGTTGTGGGTATACATTAAGACCTGGTGCTGGCAGATAAATAAGACGACCGCATTGTTCCCCCTCTGAGGCTCTTAAGACTATAATGTAGCCTCTTTGTTGGGTATGTTTATGAAGCAGTGAAGCCCACCTGAGGTAGAGAGTCTTATGGGCTGTGCTTCTGGCCGCTTCTGACGTATGGGGGGGGGGCCTCCTTGGGTCCTGCCTCCAGCCTCTCTCTCTGCATTACCCTCCTACTGGATCAAAGGGAAAGAGAGGCAGGGAAAGAGAGGAGGGGAGAAAGAGAAGGGGATATAAAGGTAGGAGGAAAAGAATGTAGGAATAAAGTAGGCAGGAAAGGAAGAAGATGATAACGAAATATGTATGTAAAAACGATGAAGAGAAGAGAAGCAAGTCAAACCTAGACGAGAGAAGATAAGAAGTGAAGAAACGAAGTATATAAGAAGACAAAACCTCATTCATATGATGGTCACTCATTGAACAACACCAGTAGGTATATTTTCCTCATATAAATACTACTTACTCCTAATAATCGCTATAGACCCAGAACCCCTTGTGTCAAAATATATACCAAAGTAAACTCCACGGTGAAACTAGCGGAAACTATTATGATCTCACAGGTTTCCGGGTGTGTGTGTTGATAAGTCTTTGAAAGCCCCCGTACCATTTATAGGGAGTTGGTGAGGTGTGGGGTGAGCTCGCTGTGTGGGGAGAGAGAGAGAGAGAGAGAGAGAGAGATGAATTCCAGCAGCAGTTGGTACAATATTAATGAACTACTGATTTTCACTAACTAAGAAGGTTGAGGTCACGATATTAAAAGGTAATTCAATTCAACAACGTAATTGAGAAGTTTTAATGAAGGAATTTTATCAAGACTTGTACATGTTTAGTTCAGGTATTAGAGACACTGAACTTTATTGAACTTGAGGACGATAAGTCGGAAGTCAAATTCACTTAACCCAATGTTTATGCTCATATATATTTCCCTCAGACTTCATTGTAACCCGGAAACGGAAACAGCCGTCATACCCCCCCCCCCCTGAATCGGCTGCTTGTCCAATTAACCAGTCCGTTCACACATATTTATATTTGGGTTTTAAGTAACGAAACCCAAACGGTAGTTCCTTTGTTTTATTATAAAAGGTTGTATATATAATTTCTGAGTGTATATCAACCGTAAGTCTCACTGTCTAGGAGTGAATGAGAAAGGGACGGCGTTTATGTATGATAAACGTTTGGTCACGTCCTTTCGATATGAGTTGAGGTGAGCTACTGAAGCTTAGGGGCATGCAGTGCGTGCTTACAGAAATGCTGAGCTATGGGTCTCGCCCTCTTGGGTAAGTTGCCCGCTCACGTGTCAATCTCATGTCTTACTCATAGACAGTGGAAAGTTACAGGGTGGTGAATCTGAATATAATATCAGATGTATTGACCCATTTATATAATACGTTCTGTTGATGAGACAGGGGCCTATTACATCGCTCGGTCACCTACCAGCCGAGCTCCGTGAGGCCTAAATAACTCACAGAGTACAGTACATCCTAGACAACCCTAACCATGTTATAAACAGATATGTAGACACTAAGCTGGGGAAATTACTGTAGGGGTATTCTCTACTACAGGGGACCTAGACTTTTGTGTCGTACGGGTTAGTATGTTATGAACAATGTTGAATTTGGATGACACTGCCCGGTAATAACAGAACAGGAACATTATTGCCAGAATTAACAGAATAGAGGGAATCTTAAGACTTGGTAGAGCAAATTCCCGTGACAGATAAAATGGCAAGTTATTATTAAAATCAGCAAAATGTGTCTCGTTCAAGAAAGCTAACACTTTTAATTTCTCTGATACTATTTGAATATCCTTGATAGTGAAATTCATTATAGGAAGTGGAATTAAAGCAGACTTGAGTTTTCGATTTAACGCAAAATGCTGATGAGTAGGCAAGGTCCGTAATGTACTACAAGTGATTTCACAGTAATCAGGAGCCTTGTAATGCCCTTTCACAACTAGCTGCTTAACACCATTTTGGCATTTTAAAATTACAGTAGTGAGATTTGGAAAGAACAAATACTGCACATTGTGAAGGTGAGCGTGGAACACAGTCTTTAGACTAACTGGCCTATAACTGCATTACGCTAACGCTGTGCGTACATTTGGTTGTATGACTGCCAATTCACATATACCCTCTGCAGCAGGAATAAATGCAAACATGTAGGCTGGACATACGTGTAGGTGTAGATAAGACGACTTACACCGTGACAGTACCTCAGAATCCTCTATTGATAACAATGAATATTCTTCATCTACTAAGAAAAGTTCTTTAGGCCTATCTAGGGTATACAGTGTGTCGTTCACAAACCAGGGGAAGGGTTCTAAATGCCATGCATTAAACTCATGTTGCCCTCGCATAGGAATGTGGATCAGAATTGCATTGTGCGTGAGGGTTGACTCCAACAGTGGGTAATGATATTGAACCTCATTGTCATTGAAAATCGGAGTTAAATGATACTGCAACTTGGCTATTTTTAAAGCTTCAAGAAGCGTCTGCACAGGCACAAGCTTCGCGTCCACACGTCCTATCCCGGCATCTACAGTGCTGTCTATTAGTCCATTTTTAGAGGTTACAATTTTATGAACTGAAATTTCAGCAGCATGCAAATATTCTGTGAAGTAAAGGAGCCATTCTAACGTCGGGATTGCTTTCTGTAACCTAGTAACAGTCCTCGAAACTTGTTAGACTCCATTATGATTGCATTAACCTTTGATTCTAGAGCAGTAATCGCGTGAAAGGTTTGAGAAATAACACGATTCTGTTGAGATACAGCTTGAACAACAACGTCCATGAAACTATTGTCGAATTCATCGAAGCTGTGCTGAGACCATGAAGAATGTCCAATGCTGATTGTAGTTGGCCGTCGACGTTTTCCATCTGACGCGAAAGTACGAGTTAACTTCTACTCGCAGAACGTAGTTTCATACAATAGTCATTTGGGACATTTTGCTTCTGAACAGTCTGTAAGGATGTATCAATCACATTATCATCAACTGGAGGTAAGACATTTATCTGGGTCTTCTTCAGACGATCCGCGTGCACGACATCTGCGATCTGTGCATTAGGCTTCCATATTTTGAATTTGTTGCCTGCTTCTTTTGAGATTATGCGGAATGGACCAGAAAATTTCGCCGAAAGTTTGGAGTTCCTTTCAGGTACCTGTAACATAACAGCGTCCCCAACGTTCAGTGCGATAGGTTTAGCATGTTTATGTTGTTTGATGATCATTTCGGCGCGTGACGCCGCTAGCTGTGATCGTACTTGGTTATGAATTTCTGTAAAGACATGAATTTGTTTTGCCGCAAAATCATCCGTATTATATACCGGGTATGGCGCCTCTGTAAGGATGTCGTAAGGCAGACGTTTATCTGTGCCATAGACAATATAGTAGGGTGTTTTGCCCGTAGAGCTATTAACTGACCCATTAATCGACGCTGCAACCTGCGGTAACCAATCCTCCCATGCGTATTGAAAACCACTAACAATTGGACGCAGTATTTCTAGGATTTTACGATTGGTTCTTTCAACAAGGCCATTAGCCTGTGGATGATAAGCTGTCACAAAAGTTTGTTTAATTCCATATTGTAAACATATATGCTCTATTAGCTCATTCTTGAACTCTGTTCCATTATCAGAGAGTAGAACTTTAGGCGTAGTATATGGACATATGAGATTCATCACTAATGCATAGGCTACTGCTTCGGCCGTTTTGCTTTTTAGTGGGACCAAGACCACGAACCTGGAAAAATGATCCACACACACTAAGACGTATCCTGATCCCTGATGACTCATTGGGAGTTGTAACACATCAACAGCGACTGTGTCAAACGGACGGTCTGGTGTAGGATATTGTAGAATCGGGGCAGGTGATCCTGTCGATCTTTTATGTTGAGCACATGCCAAACAATTAGCTATGTGTAATTCTATGTCTTTCTTCATAGTGTTCCAGAAATACTTCTTTCGTAAATCCGCTAAGCATTTATCACGACCTTGGTGACCTGCTTGTGGGACATCGTGGAACAATGTCATTACTGCTTTGCGCAACGTGTCAGGTACGACTATTTGAGACACATTACCCTCAGGAGATTTTCTCGTCCTATTGAGTATGTTATGTCGTAATTCAAACTGACTTAAGGGAAGAAATAACTTGGGGAGTTTAACATCCTCGCCCGATTCGAGAGCAAAAATAACAGCTGACCAATATGGGTCGCGTCGTTGCTCATCTTCCAGCTGCGAAAGAGTGAATGCTGATACAGGCATAACTGGTGCTATATTTCTTGACAGAGCGTCGGCGACAACATTCGCCCTCCCAGGTAAATACCTAAATTCGGGGTCAAACTCTTGAATTGTCAGATACCAGCGTGCTAATCTGCCTGATAAGTTTCTGCCATGGAACAGTTCGGTGACTGCCGCATGATCAGTAAAAACAGTTATCTTGTAGCCAAAGATAATGTCCTTGAACTTCTTAAGTGCCCACACAACGGCTAACGTTTCTAAATGCGTCGCCGAATAACGTGTTTCAGCATCGATTAGTTTGCGACTTGCAAATGCTATCACTCTAAACTTCCCACGCGTGTCCTCTTGCATGAGCACTGCTCCGACTCCAATTCCGGGAGCGTCAGTACAGAGAGTGAAAGGTTGAGTGTAGTCTGGGAATGCTAGAACCGGGGCATTGGTTAGCGCTGTCTTCAATGCCGTAAAACTTTCCTCGTGTTCAGCATCCTATATAAACACTGTATCTTTTTTGAGCAACCTCGTTCGGGGCGATGCTAATGTTGCATAGTCCTTGATAAAGGAACGATTATGACCAGATAATCCGAGAAGGCTACGCACATGATCATTTGAGGTAGGACGCGGGAACTGAGATACAGCTTTGACTTTATCATTAACTGTGTGTATGCCTTCACCGTCAACTACATGACCAAGGAAATGGATTCTGGATTTTAAAAACTCGCACTTTGAGAGTTTTATTTTGAGTCCTGCTGTGGAAAGTTTGGCCAAAACTTCACGCAGTTTTATCAGATGGGAATCGACGTCCTTACTGACTACTATTAGATCATCCAAATAAGCGCAGACTGTGTTACCAATTAGTCCGGCAAACAGGGTGTTGATCATTCTTTGAAATGTTAGTGGGGCATTTCTGAGACCAAATGGCATTCGTAGAAACTCAAAGTGGCCTAGAGGCGTGCTAAATGCCGTGATTTCTCGTGATTTTTCATCGAGTGGTATTTGCCAATACCCACTAAGCAATTCTAAGTTGCTAAATACCGCATTATCCTTGCCTAAGGATTGCAATATGTCACTCAAGATAGGCATTGGGTACCTATCAGGGATTGTTTGATTATTTACGCGCCTGAAATCTATGACAGGGCGCCATCCACCATCCTTTTTCGGGACGAGGAATAATGGGCTGTTAAAGGGGGATTTTGAGTGTCTAATGACATTCTCATCTAACATACCCTGTACCATATCTTGCACTACAGCGCGCTGGCTATGAGGTAGTCTATAAGCTGGTATGTAAATAGGGTTGGTTCCTTCCTTTAACACTATATGATGGGATGTTAAATCTGTCTGACCTAGCGTTTCCCCTGGCAAGGCTACTATTTCTGTAGTCAGCAAGCAGCTCTAACAGGCGTGTCTTGCCCTGAGGATGATCGATCACCTTAACATGTGGTGCTATTTGATCTATCCTGGCCAGTCGAGTCTGTTGGCAATTCGCAACAATACCTCGAATTAGGAATTTATTTGGTTGCACTTCGACCTTGTTGTGATATCTAGAAAATCACACACATAACATCCTTTATTTAAGATTCGTGATAATGTGAAATTGCTGCCGCAATCCCGTAGACTTGTGTGTGTGTGTCACAGTAGACACAGCTGATTCCAAGGTCCGGTGATTGGGTCAATGCTCACAAAAATCCTGAGTACAGCAAACCGCCGCTAATTGTTACACAACGTCATCCACAACAGCATACCTCAGAATGCTGAGACCATCTCTCAGACCGGATGTGTCATCATCACTAGGGTGGGTGCTGGGTGCTGGTAACTGGGGGTTGTTCACGCCATACGAAAGAATTTTGTTGACAGGATGTTGATTTATGAGTAGTCACAACAACTGCAGTCACGTCCTGTCACACCCTGGGCAGTGAACGAATCATTTGCAGAAACTAATGTTCACTTCAGCTCACAGGATTGTTGCGTTGGTGAATTCCTCATTCTGGTAATGGAGAGTACTCTTCAACATTGCAGGTACTATCTTCCAACTCTTGCTGCTGTAATCACGCTGGGAAGGTGTGTGGTTGAGGTCGAGAGATATCTCTGACGCATGATCCGCCTTCCTCTTAATAGGATTGGTAGACAACGCTTTCGTCCTAGCGGTGAGCATAGGTTCAGAATGACTCATTGCTGTGTAGGAAACACCTTTAAATGTAACACTATTATTACGTGGATGAACATCTATCATGTTCTTTCGAAGAGTTGGTAGACCAAGTAACCCGTCAGCTGGCAAATTGAACTGCTGAACTATATAAAAGTCCGCGTAGAAGGGAGAACCACGTCTTGAGAATCTGAGTGGTAACGTCACCATTCCTTTGATGCTCAGCTGAGTACCTGAAACTCCTTCGAGCTCAGCGTTACTAGGCCTCCATTTGAATTTGCGGTGAGGGAATTTACGTTGTAACTCGTGATATGATGTCAAGGCCAATACATTAGCGCAAGCACCTGTGTCTATATCAAGAGCCAATCTGGTATTATCCACTCTCACCGGTACTGACAACACTTCCACTTTTCTAAGCGCCGCTATTAATGAGGCCGCTATAGAAGTGCTGTGAGGAGGGGCGGGAATTACCCTATCTATCCCTCTCCTTGCTGTAGTGTGCGCTGGTCTTCCCCCGATGACTTGTCCTGGGGACGTTTCTGCTTGCGCCTATACGACACCTCCGTTTCACTTAGGTCCACTCCCCTAGCTTTTATTAGTATATCGCACTCATGTGAACTATGAGATGTCGATTTGTGAAGAGCGCACCATTTGCGCGCTGTCTGGGTAGGAGGAGGAGGTGCTGCTTTTGCTCCCTCTCTGTTTGACCTTGAGAATGGCTTTGCACCGGGTGTGGCTTTATTTGCACTATTACCTCGGAGCTGAAAACAATCTTCCATTACGTGGCCACGTTTATTACAATGTGCGCATCGTAACGATGTTTTCTGTTTATATGTTAGGCGGGGAGGAGCGATCGAAGCTAAGTGTGTCGCATAAGGAGTCTGAGAGTGAGGCATCTGTGGCATCTGTGACGGCTGGGGTTGTGGTGACGTCACTGAGGGTTGCGCCAGTAAGGGGCCCGTAGCCTGGGGACAGAGCTTGTTTGCGTATTCCACCATATCCAAGGGTGGTTCATACTGTACTTCCTGTGCCCGGCTATATAAGGGAACACGGACGGAAAGAAGAAAACTTATTAGTTCTATCAATGTTTCCACATTGTCCGGTGGCATATCACCCCGTGAGTTGTACCAGCCTGATGACCGGAAGGTCGCTTGCATGTCCTGGCGAACCTCGCCCATGATGTCAACAGCGTCAACGGGTGTTTCATTTCGTATACCTGGAATACAGCGATCCAACCATCTGAAGATCCATTGCAGTTGGCCCAGCTGTGACCTACCCCCAAAAATCCCAATTAGCGTCCCCTTGAACTTTTCATAGTCAGGGCTTTGTAAACCAAACGCATTTAAACGACTGCCTGCATAGGAACCCTGCGTTATATGGGAACGTACATATGCTTTC
>NW_024730975.1:0-10835 GCF_018991925.1 Homarus americanus
GCTGTATGTGGCAAAATTCAAAAGTGGATCCCCGCCTTTTTTATTACATACTAGGAAACATCTCACACTCACACACACGTATAGATGATCAGTAAGGAGGAGCCTCGACCTGAGCCCTGACAGAACGTTACAGGTGTACTATTTCGTCAGGCCGCGGTTAGGAAGTATATGAGAGTGATTTTGGAAGTTACATTTATGTTCCATATAGCATATTTATGGTTTATGTGTGTGTGTGTGTGTGTGTGTGTGTGTGTGTGTGTCTATCTGTCTGTAATTATGTTAGCTTATGTTTGGTTAGATATTAGTTGGAGTAAGTTGTCGTGGAGATTTTTCAGGTTAGGTTAGATTAGATTAGGTTAGGTTGTGTTAGATTAGGTTAGTTATTAGTTGGAGTAAGCTGGAGTTAAGATTCTTCTGGATATACAAAACACTAAAGTTATTATCCAGCATAATCCTCCCACACACCCCAGCAAAATGATTCACAATGGAGACTGATTAATGAATGCTTGTGTTGTGATAATAATTCCTCTTATTGATTAACGAACTTTAGATAAAATGGAACAAGGCTGAGTGATGGTTGTTGAACTGATATAGAAATGTTAAGTGGTAGTAGATATAGTGTAAAATAAGTCATTGAGTGATACTGTAGTTGTGTAGTACCCAAGTTTGGTTCACTTGTATGTTACTGAGGAAATTATTCAATCAGGATTTTTTTACAAGGATGATTGGTGTACCTGAAGTTGATGATCGTTTTTTTTCTTTTTATTATTATTATTATAATGGTTGCCCCTCCTGTAATGAGAATGGCCAGGCCCAAGGGCCACCTAGGCGTGAATTTGTTTAAGGTGTTGAAGCTGTCGCCAACACAACAACCACACCCTGAGTTAATGAGCTGAGTGACCCAGTGTCAAGGAATAGTCCGTGGCCAACTGCACTGGCTAACCATTACCCTGTAACACGACGCGCGAATCGATTAACATCCAGGTCCCCAATTACTGTTGGGTAGATAGAGGTAAATGACGCAAAGGAACTTGCTCATGGTCTCACCCTGCCCGGAAATGGAACCCGGGTTCATTCGCTTGCGAGGCGAGCAAGCTGACAATTACACCTTGTGTTGCCAACGTGTACCCACACACACACACACACACACACACACACACACACACACACGTCTCCTGAAGTAGATATGAGAGAAAGAGAGAGAGAGAGAGAGAGAGATCTAAGCAGCTTATTATCATCCTACACCAACAGGAAGCGACAGACAGACAGACAGACAGACACATCACAACCACCAAGTTTTTCTCAAATTAACATACTCTCTTGTCGTCGTGTCCGTGTGGCTGTCGTGTTTGTCAATCCAGCAATTTCTCTTCTTTCTTCTCTCATGATTATTTCTTCTTTTATTTAATTTTTTTGTTGATTTTCGTCTTCATTTCTTCATTTAAAATTTCGTGATTTCTTTCCTTCCCTCTATCCTTCTTTCTTTCCTTCCCTCTATCCTTCTTTCTTTCCTCGCCATCCTCTTTATTTTCACCCTTCCATCATCTTTATCAGTTTTTCAATTTTCCCTGTCTCCTTCCTCCCTTCCTTTTCCTATTCTCATCTTTCCTTCAACCTTCCCTCCTTCATAATTCCTCTCCATCTCTCCCTCTATTCCTTCCTTCATCACCATCATATAAAATCATACTCGCTTCCCCCCTCCCTCCTCCTCCCCCTCCCCCCAAAAAAAAATATTCATCCCAACTTAAAAATTCACGTTTCCTGGCCACTGAGATCACCTGCCCTGACCTTACCTTTACTTTGACCTGACCTGACCTCTCCCGAATGATGCCTTATACCTTATACCCAAACGATATATACCCATACACCAAATGAAACTCGAAGAGACTGACTATAATGTGTGTGTGTGGATATTAATCTGTTATCATTCAATCAAAAGTTTATAAGGTTTCACAAAGTTGTTTTCATTTTAATGTGGACTGGAGACCCTGTATAATATAAGTTGACTAATACTATACTTATGAGTGGGAGTAAACACTAATTCACATTTCTCTCTCTCTCTCTCTCTCTCTCTCTCTCTCTCTCTCCAGTCTATTTCCCTCGTCTACTCTCTCAATAATATCTTTCTCTCAATCTACATCTCTCTCTCTCTCTTTCTCTCTCCCAGAATATCAACAGTGAGTAAATATAAATAACCACACGATTTTACAGAATAGGGATATATATGTGTTAGAGAGAGCGAGAGAGAGAGAGAGAGAGAGAGAGAGAGATAAACTAACCATGGGACCTGATCTATCACTCATTTGAACCTAACCTAACCTAACCTCAACTATGCTTACAGAACCATTCCCCTCCTTCCCCCCCCCTCGGCCCCCCAGCCCTTGACTGTAGGAGGAATGGGCGAGATAGGGCAGGAAAGGTCAACTGGGTGAGTATACACAAGGTCAACAGAGGTCAGGAGCCAAGAGGTACAGATCTCCGTGGGTCATGGTGGTCATACTATATAACTGTACTGTAGAAGGTATTGTTTCTCTCTCTCTCTCTCTCTCTCTCTCTCTCTCTCTCACATAACCCCCAAGTTTGTTATGACTCTTCCTAGACAGTGTATTTTTATCTTCAAATAGGATATGTTATCGTGTATCTCTTGTTAGAACGAGGGAACAAATAATTTATTGAATAATGGCAGGTTGAGGGAGAGGGCGATGTACTCTACAGAACTAAACAAATAATTTTTTGGAAATATTGTTTTTAACATTCAGTGCCATAATATTCTGACATCTACTGTTTAACTATAATCTGCCTACGCGACCGTTCACGGGATGAATATGGGTGCACAATAAACTAGCCGCTGTATGTGGCAAAATTCAAAAGCGGATCCCCGCCTTTTTTATTACATACTAGGAAACATCTCACACTCACACACACACGTATAGATGATCAGTAAGGAGGAGCCTCGACCTGAGCCCTGACAGAACGTTACAGGTGTACTATTTCGTCAGGCCGCGGTTAGGAAGTATATGAGAGTGATTTTGGAAGTTATATTTATGTTCCATACAACATATTTATGGTTTATGTGTGTGTGTGTGTGTGTGTGTGTGTGTGTCTGTCTGTCTGTCTGTAATTATGTTAGCTTATGTTTGGTTAGTTATTAGTTGGAGTAAGTTGTCGTGGAGATTTTTCAGGTTAGGTTAGATTAGATTAGGTTAGGTTGTGTTAGATTAGGTTAGTTATTAGTTGGAGTAAGCTGGAGTTAAGATTCTTCTGGATATACAAAACACTAAAGTTATTATCCAGCATAATCCTCCCACACACCCCAGCAAAATGATTCACAATGGAGACTGATTAATGAATGCTTGTGTTGTGATAATAATTCCTCTTATTGATTAACGAACTTTAAATAAAATGGAACAAGGCTGAGTGATGGTTGTTGAACTGATATAGAAATGTTAAGTGGTAGTAGATATAGTGTAAAATAAGTCATTGAGTGATACTGTAGTTGTGTAGTACCCAAGTTTGGTTCACTTGTATGTTACTGATGAAATTATTCAATCAGGCTTATTGTCTGACAGGTACCGTCTCTCTTATGGCATTTGGCTGAATTAAGGTATTAAGTTTTCATAAATTTTAAACTATTACACTGTGGTTATATTACGACATATTAAACGATCACATTGTCTATATAACGACATATCACCAATACAAAAAAATATATAGTTTTTGTATATGTTTATCGCTACACATTATTTATGTGTTTCTGAATAACATAGCTGATTAATCAATGTTATTTATCACATATCACTTTAATAAGTATTTCAGCTTTCCTAACCTTATATAACATGTTTACCATCACGTGACACAGACAGACACCTCTCTCTGTGGTAAAACGGAGTTAGATACACGTCTCTCTCTCTCTCTCTCTCTCTCATGATCTGACATAACTCTTGGAAACTTCTGAATTAAACACCAGTAATATATCTTTGTACGATAGTTCCCCTTATGTTGTTAAATATGTATAAACTATTGAGAAATAATTAACAAAATAGTTACGTAACATCAAGTGTGTGTGTGTGTGTGTGTGCGCGTAATAAGGAGGACTAACAATCTTCACCTTACTGTAAGATCCTCCCACTTCACTACACATATCAACAGTAATCTGAAAATAAACCAGAGTAGAACATGTTCCCGCCTTGTTATCCTGTTAATTACGTTTGCGTGTCAATTGGTTGTTAACACCACCAGGTAACGTAATTACTAACGAAGTAATTTTATCTTCGAGGATTGTAATGCATGTTCCATTATTCTTAATTCCTTTGGCCAGACCACCAAATTGTTTCGCCCAGGTAATGATGATACAGGTGGACAGTTATGTTATGTATTTAAAAACGAAAATTTCATATGGTGCCGGAGTGTGTGTGTGTGTGTGTGTGTGTGTGTGTGTGTGTGTGTGTAGGTAGGTCAACAGCAGAGGTAGTGAAGCTTCTTGTCATAAACCATGTACACCTCCCTCCTATTCTGTGTATTACATGTTAGTTGTGTCTTTATCGTGTTGGTCATTTATCACTTATAAGTTAACACCCCCCCCGTATTGTTATTTTGTTCTACTCATTCTCTTACACTTATTTCTCTACGTACTTAGGAGTCACATTGAGTAAATCTTTTTCTATTTAATATTTTAGGTTTTACATATTCGTGCATAGGATCTTTACTCATTACTAAATCTTACCTTTATATATAGGACAATTTCCCCCATAATTACGAACTTTTACTTCAATACATCAACGTTTTGTCCGTAAATTGTTTTTGGTTATTTCTTACACCCAAAATAATTAAGTTACGATTTATTTTGAAGTTCATCGGGAATGTAGTTTATAAATATCACCACTTGATTGTTAGGTTAAGTTAGGTTAGGTTAGGTTAGGTTAGGTTAGTTAGTTAAGTTTGGCCGTAGGTATAGTGTCTGGCCCGGTGAGCGAGGTATGGCTGTGAAAACGGGTCACAGTTTTATTTATCTCAAGTTGTTTATTTCTATTTTATAAACTAAAAGGAGTCAACAACATTTTCTTTATACACCAGTGTACAGTATAGTACGAGTATACAGTGTTGTGTATGGTGTATAACGAGGCCGCTCCTGTGTATGATGTCTTTGTCTTGTTGTGTATGTCTGTATTGTTACTCGTATGATGTACTGTATGGTAGGGTTGCCATCACTCAGTTTAAGATAACTTTAATCGCTAGATTTAAGGTCCCCTAAAAATGTTGTCGGTCGCTGTTCATAATTCAATCTGTCAACTCTGATTGGATCTAATTTCATGGATCTCTAGTTATTATCAATCATCTCTTTATTTTTTATGACAATTCGTGAAACTTTACATTTTAGTTTTTAATTAGTTTTTCGCTCAGTGAATCTCATTTGTCTCTTGAAATTTAACTTCTGTTTGATTCTTGACGTAATTATCTGACGTGGTACTTTATTTTATTATTGTTAAGTTTACACTCACACACACACACACACACACCGTCTCTCTCACTCTGTTGTTTAAGGTGAGAAAGTGTGAGAAAGTTTACACACATTAGGTGGGAAAATGTTCCTCACTTTGCGGGCCTCGATAGGGTAAATGATCTCATCTCGTGTCCCCAGAGTGAAGAAAAACGTCTCGTGTTTGAGTCGGTGAGGCAGCAAACGTTCCTTCCGCTGTGAGCTGAGAGTTAAGCTAAAGTGCCTGGATACATACATACAAACATCGTTGTTCAGATAGATATTCAGTAAAATCGTATTACATGTTCACAATGATTCAGCACGTACTGTATAAACAATATACATACTGTAGACAGTGTAGACATACAGCTGAAGTCTTTTAAACACGTAATGATGTTGGTAATTACACTTGTCCACAACGATCAGAAATTATATAGAACTCTTTATCATTGTTCTAGACATTGGGGAAAATGTTCTAGTTTCCATTAGTAAATCTGAAGGTAAGTTTCATCTCTTGTGTTCAATGAAGTTGGAATAGGTTGAGACTGAGTTATTTGCGAGGCGAATTGTGTGTTTTCATCCCTGGAAAAATATGTACTCAAGGAAGAAATTGAGAAAAATAGTAGGTTTAAAATGCTGAGTTTGGTGAATTTTCCATCTAAGAAGTTGAATAAGTCGACTGTTTGTTTATGGTGTGGCAAGATATTACACCTCTCCCTTCCCTTCCCTTCCCTTCCCTTCCCCTCCCCCCTCCCCTCCCCCCCTCCCTTCCCCTCCCATCATCGTGTGAATTCTGCTTCAATTTGTTTTCTTATGCATGAGTGAAGTAGATTTTCATGTCATTGTTACATCACTGTTGAACATGCACAGTTGTTATGGGAAGTGTTAGGGAGGGAAGGATGAAAGAAGAGGGAGGGGAAGGGGAGAGAGTGAGGAGGAGGGAGGACAAATGGGAGAGAGAGAGGACAGGTGAAGGCGGGGAGGACAGGTGGAGGCAGGGGAGGACAGGTGGAGGCAGGGGAGGACAGGTGGAGGCGGGGAGGAGGAGGGACAGGTGGAGGCCGGGGGAGGACAGGTGAGGCAGGAGGACAGGTGGGCGGGGGAGGACAGGTGGAGGCGGGGGAGGACAGGTGGAGCCCAGGGAGGACAGGTGGAGGCAGGAGGGACAGAGTGGAGGCAGGGAGGGACAGGTGGAGGCAGGGAGGAGGACAGGTGGAGGCAGGGGAGGACAGGTGGAGGCGGGGAGGACAGGTGAGGCAGGGAGGACAGGTGGAGCCCCGGGGGAGGGACAAGGTGGGAGGCGGGGGGAGGGACAGGTGGAGGCCCCGGGGGAGGGACAGGTGAGAGGCAGGAGGACAGGTGAGGCAGGGGAGGGACAGGTGAAGGCAGGGGAGGACAGGTGGAGGCAGGGAGGGACAGGGGTGGAGGCGGGGGGAGGACAGCAGGTGGAGGCGGGGGACAGGTGGAGGCAGGGGGAGGACCAGGTGGAGGCAGGGAGGACAGGTGAAGGCAGGGAGGAGGGACAGGTGGAGGCGGGGAGGACAGGTGGAGGCAGGAGGACAGGTGGAGGCCCAGGAGGAGGGGACAGGTGAAGGCAGGGGAGGGACAGGTGAAGGCAGGGAGGAGGGACAGGTGAGAGGCGGGGGAGGGACAGGTGGAGGGGAGGAGGACAGGTGGAGGCGGGAGGAGGACAGGTGGAGGCGGGAGGGACAGGTGGAGGCAGGGGAGGGGGACAGGTGGAGGCGGGGAGGACAGGTGAAGGCGGGGAGGACAGGTGGAGGCGGGGAGGACAGGTGGAGGCGGGGGAGGACAGGTGAAGGCGGGGAGGACAGGTGGAGGCGGGGGAGGACAGGTGGAGGCTGGGGAGGACAGGTGTAGGCGGCGTCACCTACGTTAACCTCTTACTGCTGATAATTCCTTTCATTTTCCACCTGAACTCTAATACTGCATTTATCTATAACTGAATACGGTAATTATTCAGTCAACACCGCCATTCGATTTATACCAACTTTTAATATCGCGTTACCTTAAAAAATTGAATTTCAATATGGGAAACAACCTGATTCTCCCAAGAAAGAACTATTATATTATCGGTAAATTTTCAGTTTCAGCCCCAACTACTGTTCGATCATGAATACCCTATTATCACCATTATTAGTCCTAGTTTATTATACCATACAAAAGTTCTTTCCCGAAAACGTATCTTACCTTGTGTATATTTTATAGATGATGGGAGTTGTTTCAGCGTTGAGAAACAACACCTTGTGAAGTGTCAGTCAGAGAAGTTCAAAAGGAAATTTTCTCCTTTTTACTAAAATCTTCAACAATTAAGTCGTTCGGTGACAACTTATCTTCAGTAATGTCAACGGTTTAAAATATTAATTTTTGTTTTGTTTTTTTAATGGTTCAAGTACACGAGATTGTATCTTTTTTCTAACCGAGAAACACCCACACACACACGTCGACGTCATCAGCCTAGCCTATTCCCATTGGTCACAAGTTCTTGACGTCATCAGCCTCGCCTATTCTCATTGGTCACAAGTTCTTGTCGAAAACTTATAAGTTGGTTCATTATTGGAAATATTAATTATTCTGTACAGCATTAATATCAGATTATTACGGAAAATAAGAACTATACAGTTAAGTGTATTCAACTTATTCAATGATTTTGTTATTAATAATCTCTTTTGTCTTGTTTTTTAATTTATTGATAACTTATCGACATGAATCACCACTATTGTTTTCGTTTGTAATCAAAATTAAAAACAGCTGAAAGATCTGATACATTCCTAGTTGAATTATCATTTATTTTTATTGCTTGAATATAACAAATTTGTTTATCGTAGAGAGAATTAGTTTTAAATTCATTTATATAGAAACATCCTCACTGTGTTATGTCGGTACTTAGGAATTTTGATTTAACTCTTTAATTCGTACAAAAAAAATATGTAACTATTCGTTCCATAACTTTTGAATAGTTGCTATGCTTGTAGTTTTTATGAATCATAATTAAGAAAGAATAGAAGATGAGCTATTATAAAGAGTAAGTCAGTGAAGGCATATACAGTACATACAGAATATTAAACAATTATTCCTGATCTTATGAAACATGGACATAACCAACATGTAGTTGCCAGTTTGGGTTTTGGTTTTGGTTTTGTTTTTGCGGGAAATAGCCTATCCGGGCACAGGTGCATATTTTCCGTAATAACCTGATTTTAAAGCTTTAAAGATTAATTAATATTTCCAATAATGAACCAAATTCAAATTTTTTCGACAAGAACTTCCGACCAATGAGAGCAAGCCTGGCTGATGACGTCATAAACGTTAATATTATGGTGTGTGTTTTCTCGCTCAGAAAAAACAAAACAAAATCTCTTGTACTCGACTCCAGTTTGTAAAAACTTGGAACATTTTGAATAGAGCACATAACAGAGGATAAATTATCACCAAGAGACTTATAGTTGAAGAAGAACAGTGACTTGTAAAAATCTCAGACTGACGCTCAAGGAGGTGAAGTTTCTTGTAACTGAAAAAATATCTTTCATCTCCAATAAAAAAAGGTAATATACCTTTTAGGACAGATTTTGTTTTATATTGCTTAAGTAATATTAACATATAATTGTAGTAGTGGTGCTCCAAGTGTAAAATGAACAGCAGTAAATGATTAACATAGTCAGGTGTCCTCGGCTGTTGTATTCGTAATTCAAGATATCTGGAGGTGCCGTGCTCTGTCGTGTCCTTTAAGACCCGTGGCTATCCTTAATATCCCAAACCATATGGGGTAGTTTATTGTGTGCCTCTTCTTTACCTAACGGCCACCTACTAGAGGTGGCCAAGTCAAGGGAAGACCAGTGGCCTGTGTAGGATCCCTCCATTGATCTTGTTAATTTTGTCTAGGGCTATTTTGAAGCCCAGTACTGTTCTCGATTCCACGGCTTGAGCTGGGAGAACGTCCCATAGATCTATCTCTCTCTGTCACTCTATGTGAAGAAGTATTTCCTTGTGTTCGTTCTGCATGATAGCTTGGTGAGCTTGAAGTTGTCCCTTCGTGTTGTCCCTTTCAAGATTTTAATTGTTTCAATGAGATCTGTTCTATTGGGCTTTTTTCTGAATAGTTGTTCGTCTTGAGGCCCTTAGTTTACTTGGATAATCGAGATGGCATAGTTAAAGAATCATCTTGGTTGCACCTTTTCTATGGGTGTTAGATCTTTCTGGAGGTAGGGTTTCCATGCCTGAATACAAAAATCCATACAATAAGAAGCATTTTCTTATCATTGTATTCAAAGGTACGCTTTATAATTCCCAAATATATTTTTTTCATTATTATTATTATTAATACTGCTGGGGCATCCACCCCCCCCCCACTTGTTGCGTCGCCTTCAAGTGATTGATTGATCTGTCACAACGCCTACAGATTTTAACTTATCGACAGTATCCAGGAAGTTGTTATTAACAGAATTGTTGTGATTGGGGTTGTTGTATCCTATTTGTAGGGTCTTGCATTTCGTAATGTTAAAGGACGTTTGACTGTCTCCAGACCATTGAACAGCTCATGCAGTTGTCCTCATTGATGCGACATCATCTTGACTTGCTGCCTAAGTAAATACCATCGTAACTTTTTCGTGGCCACTTATATCGCTATATTTGCGGCCACATGACTGTCATTAATTCTACCGAGTAAGTGGTGTGTGATTGTTTCGTAGTAGTTTTTCTACTAATTTTACTCCAAGGAGAAATGTGTTATTGTATATCTGTTGGGTGGTCGTGGTATTGTTTTGTTTTTTTAAGTAATTGTGAATTATTCTTGTTTTTCGTATGTACTTTTATCGTCAGTCATATATTTTTATTTAAGCAGAGTACAGTATACCATCTTGAACCTCTGGGGTGATTAGGAAATGTATGTGCTTTTAGTATCGTATCTTGCCAGAGTGAAATAAGACGGTGTTGGTTGTTATGAGGAACAGTCATCAATATAAATATCATTCACTAATAACAATCTTTGTACCTGTATTATCACCTGTTTTTTATAGGACCCAAATCCCCTGTAGTTCCGTACCACCAATACGTAACACAAAGTCACACGCTCACTTGCTTTAGGTCTGAGTTTTCAATGTGTCGTGCTTATGTTTACTGCTTTGGGTAACTTGCATGGGTTGACATGTTGCCTGTTGAAGTGTTCCTGTGTTTTAAGATGTTTCTTGTTGATGTATTCCTATGGATTAAGGTGTTCCTTGTTTGAGGTATTGCTGTGTTGATATGTTCCTTGTTATTATGGTGTTTCTCGTTTCATTTTTTTGTGTTTAGGTGTTGTTTTGCATTGAAACTTTCCTTGTTTGAGTTGCTCTTGTGTGTTGAG
>NW_024730976.1:0-6932 GCF_018991925.1 Homarus americanus
CCTTTACTTCTGACCAATGAAATTTGTTACTCGATGAGGGACTTTGTTATTCTGACTAGGGACTTTGTTATACCTCGATCAGGGACTTTTATACTGACCAGAGGACTTTGTTATACCTCTATCAGGGGGATTTGTTATACTCGATCAGGGGACTTGGTTATACCTGATTAGGGCCTTGTAATACTCGATGAGGGGGCTTTGTTATGCTCTAATCCGGACTTTGCTATACCAATGAGGGGCTTTTTTATTCTCGACCAAGAGGACTTTGTTATACCCAATCAGGGGATATGTTATACTCGATCAGGGACTTTGTTATAACGCCATCTGGGGACTTTGTTATACTTCGACTGAGGACTTTGGTTATATCTGATGAGGCTCTTTTTGTTATACTCGATTAGGGACTTTGCAAAAACGAAATAGACATTGTTATACTCAGGATCAGGGGATATGTTATACTCGATGAGGGGACTTAGTTATACTCACCAGGGACTTTGTTATACGCGACCAGAGACTTCACACTTCTGATTAGAGGCCTTTTACTCGATGAGGGTGCTTTATTATGACTCTAATAGGGGACTTTGTTATATTCGATTAGGGACTTTGGTTATATTCGACCAGAGCAGCCTTTGTTATACCTTGATCAGAACTTTGTTATACTCGATGAGGGACTTTACTAAACCAATGGATCTAAACAGGCACTCATGAGCCTGAAATACTCGATCAGGGACATTGTTATACCTGACCAGGTGACACAGAGCTAACTCTATTAGGGACTTTGTTATACCACAAACTTTGTTATACTCGATCAGGTGATATGTTATACTGATCAGGGACTTTGTTATAATCTATCAGAGGACTGTGTTATACCGACTTAGGGCTTTTTTATACTGATAGAAAAACTTTGTTATACTCTGACCAGGAGACTTGTGATACTCGATCAGACTAACTCAACCAGGACTTTTTATATCTGATCAGGATATGTAATACTGATTAGGGATTTTGTTATACCCGATCAGGGAACTTGTCATACTCAACCAGAGGAATTTGTTATACTCGATCAGGGAAAATGTTATACTCGATCAGGGTCTATATACTTGAACAGTGGACTCCCGTTATACTTGATTAGGGGACTTGTTAGTACCAGATCAGGGGACTTTATACTTGATCAGACGGACTTTGTTATACTCAACCAAGGGCCTTTGTTATGCCTGATTAGAAAAACTTTGTTTCCTCACCAGAAACTTGCTATACTCCCACCAGACTTTGTGATACTAGATCAGTGGATAACGTTATACCGATCAGATTACTTGTTATACTCTCGTCCAGGGACTTGTTATACTCGTTCAAGGGCTTTTTTATACTAGATCAGACTTGTTATACCGAGACGGGACTTAGTCTACTTCGATCAGGCCTCGTCATACTCCGACCAGTATTCTTATAATCGATTAGGGACCTTTGTTATCCTACGATCTGGGACTTGTTAAATCAAATAGACGCAGTTATACCCGGATAGTAATATTTATAAATCAGGACTTAGCATATCAATTGAATTCAGTTAATCGATCGACCTTGTTATACTCGAACAGGAAACCGTTATACCAATCCAGGGCTTTCTGTCATACCTCGACCAGGACTTGTTATACTCGATCAGGGACTTTGTTATATTCGATTAGGGAACCTTTGCTATAACAATCCAGGGGCTTGGTCATACCCGATCAGGTGACTTTCTATACTCGATCAGATTTTCCTTACAACATCAGTCTCCTTTGCTATACCCGACCGGGGATTTTACATATAATCCATCAGAATTCTGGATACCGACGTAATCTGTTACACCGGGCCAGCACTTCTTTATACTGATGAGGAATTCTGCTCACCGAGACATTTATACACGACAGGACCTTGTTATACTCGATCAGGAATTTTGTCTTACTCGATCAGGGCCCTTGCTATAACGACCGGGGACTCAAACAAACGATTAGGGGCTTTTGCATGCTCGACCTAGGACTTTATATAACTCGATTAGGACTTTATATACTCAACCAGCCTTGTTATAATTAGGGGACTTTTATACTCGATAACGGACTTTGTTATACCGATAAGGAATTTATATACTGATACGGAACTTGTTATACCATCAGGGACCCTTTATACCAGATTAGAGGCCTTTGACCCCCATCAGGGATCCTTGTTATATTCGAAAGCAGGGCTTTATACTCGAATCAGGAACATTGTTATACTCGATCAGGAGGTTTCATACTTCACGTAACTCTGCTATACCCCGACCAGGACCTTGTTATACCAATCAGGGATATACAACCATCAGGGACCTTGCTATACCATCCAGGGAATTTGCCAGCTTGATCATGGATTTACACGATCAGGTATTCTTAAGTACTCGATTAAGAACCTTGTTATATCGTCCAGGGGGCTTTGTTAACTAGGATCAGGGGACTTGTTATACTGATGAGACTTAGTCTACTCGATCAGCGCTCTTTATATAACTTTAACAGGACCTTTTTTATAATCCATTAGGAACTTGTAATGCATTGACCTGTGACTTTGTTAAACTAGACAGAGACGCTGTTATATTCGAATCAGACAGCATACTCGATCAGGGGTCTTTGTTATACTTGATCAGGGGACTTTGTTATACTTGATTAGGGGACTTTGTTATACTAGATCAGGGGACTTTGTTATACTTGATCAGAGGACTTTGTTATACTCGACCAAGGGCCTTTGTTATGCTCGATTAGAAAACTTTGTTATTCTCGACCAGGGAACTTTGTTATACTCCACCAGGGACTTTGTGATACTCGATCAGTGGATATGTTATACTCGATCATCGGACTTTGTTATACTCTGTTCAGGGGACTTTGTTATACTCGTCCAAGGGGCTTTTTTATACTAGGATCAGGGGATTTTGTTATACTCGATGAGGGGACTTAGTCTTACTCGATCAGGGCCCTTTGTCATACTCGACCAGGGGACTTTGTTATAATCGATTAGGGGACTTTGTTATCCTCGATCTGGGGACTTTGTTAAACTAGGCCAGGAGACGTTGTTATACTCGATCAGTGGATATGTTATACTCGATCAGGGGACTTTGTTATACTGGACCAGGGGACTTTGTTATACTCGATCAGGAACTGTTATACCATCCAGGGGCTTTATCATACTGACCAGGGGACTTTGTTATACCGATCAGGGACTTTGTTATACTGACGAGAACCTGGTTATACTCATCCAGGGGGCTTGGTCACACCCGATCAGGTGACTTCTTCCTTTAGGAATGGGGATTTTGTCTACACGATCAGGCCCTTTACATAATGACCGGGGGATTTTGTTTTAATCGATCAGGGGACTTTGGTATGCTCGATCTAGGGACTTTGTTATACCGGGCCAGCGGACTTTTTTATACTCGATGAGGGGACTTTGTTTCACTGGACCAGGGGACATTTTTATACACGATAAGGGGACTTTGTTATACTCGATCAGGGGACTTTGTCTTACTCGATCAGGGCCCTTTGCTATAATCGACCGGGGGACTTTGTTATAATCGATTATAGTTTTTGGGTATGCCTTTGACTCAGGGACTGTTGTACTGATCAGGGTTCGGTATTTTAACCCAGCTTTACAGCCTCAGATTAGGGATTCTTTATATACCGATAACGGGACTTGTTATACCGATAAGGGAATTGTTACACCGATACGGGACGAGCATCAGATCAGGGACTTCTTTATACTCGATTAGAGGCCTTTTTTGGACTCGATCAGGGGACTTTGTTATATTCGAGCAGAGGTTTACACCTGACCAGTTACAGCTACACTCAGATTAGGAAGCTATACTCAGATCAGGACTTTGCTATACCCTAACCAGGACTTGTTATACTCAAATCAGATATGTTATACCGATAGGGACTTGTTATACTATCCAGGACTTGTTACATACTCGATCAATGGACTTTATACGCGACAGTAGACTTTGTTATACCGATTAGAACCTTATACTTGTCCAGGGGCTTTGCTATACTAGGACTCAGGGACTTTGTTATACTCGATGAGGGAACTTAATACCCTACCCGATCAGAGCCCCTTTTTATAATACTCGACCAGGGACCTTAGATAAATCGACAGGGAACTTGTTATCTCGACCTGTGGACTTTTAAACCAGCCACCCTTTGCTATACTCGACCGGGGGACTTTGTTATAATCGATTAGGGGACTTTGGTATGCTCGAACTAGGGACTTTGTTATACTCGATCAGGGACTTTGTTATACTCGTCAGGGGCCTTTGTTATACTCGATTAGGGGACTTTGTTATACTCGATAAGGTGACTTTGTTATACTCGATAAGGGGAATTTGTTATACTCGATGAGGGGACTTTGTTAGACTCGAACAGGGGACTTTGTTATACTCGACCAGGGGACGTTGTTTTACTCGATTAGGCGGCTTTGTTATACTTGATCAGGGGACTTTCTTATACTCGATTAGAGGCCTTTTTTGGACTCGATTAGGGGACTTTGTTATACTCGAGCAGGGGGCTTTGTTATACTGGATCAGGGGACTTTGTTATACTCGATGAGGAGGCTTTGTTATACTCGATCACGGGACTTTCCTATACTCGACCAGGGGACTTTGTTATACTCGACCAGGGATCTCTTTATACTTGACCAATGGACTTTGTTATTCTCGATGAGGGGCCTTTGTTATACTCGATGAGGGGACTTTGTTATATTCGACCAGGGGACATTGTTATACTCGATCAGGGGACATTTTTATTCTCGACCAGAGGACTTTGTTATACTCAATCAGGGGATATGTTATACTCGATCAGGGGACTTTGTTATACTCATCCAGGGGCCTTTGTTATACTCGATCAGGGGACTTTGTTATATGCGATCAGGAGACTTTGTTATACTCGATTAGGGGCCTTTGTTATACTCGTCCAGGGGGGCTTTGTTATACTAGGATCAGGGGACGTTATTATAACCGATAAGGGGCCTTTGTTATACTCCATGAGGGGACTTTGTTATACTCGACCAGGGTTCTTTGTTATACTCGATCAGGGGACTTTGTTATACTCGATCAGCGGACTTTGTTATACTCGATCAGGGGCCTTTGTTATACCCAATCAGGGGACTTTCTATACTCGATCAGGGGACATTGTTATACTCTATGAGGGGGGCTTTGTTATACTCGTTCAGGGGACTTTGTTTTACTTGATCAGGGGACTTTGTTTTACTCGATGAGGGGGCTTTGTTATACACGATCAGGGGGCTTTGTTATTCTTGATCAGGGGCCTTTGTTATAATCGTTCATGGGACTTTGTTATACTCGATCAGGGGACTTTGTTATACTCGATCAGGGGATATTGTTATACTCGACCAGGGGAATTTGATATACTCGACCAGGGGACTTTGTTATACTCGATGACGGGCCTTTGTTAAACTCTATGAGGGACCTTTGTTATACTCGACCAGGGGACTTTGTTATAATCGTTCAGGGGACTATGTTATACTCGATCAGGGGACTTTGTTATACTCGATAAGGGGACTTTGTTATAATCGACCAGGGGAGTTTGTTATACTCGACCAGGGGACTTTGCTATACTCGATCAGGGGCCTTTGTTAAACTTGATCAGGGGCCTTTGTTATACTCGATCAGGGGACTTTGTTATACTCGATCAGGGGACTTTGTTATACTCGATCAGCGGACTTTGTTATACTCGATCAGGAGACTTTGTTTTACTCGATGAGGGGCCTTTGTTATACTCGATCAGGGGCCTTCGTTATACTCGATCAGGGGACTTTGTTATACTCAACCAGGGTTCTTTGTTATACTTGACCAGGGGAGTTTGTTATACTCGACCAGGTGACTTTGTTATACTCGATGAGGGGCCTTTGTTAAACTCGATGAGGGACCTTTGTTATACTCGACCAGGGGACTTTCTTACACTCGATCAGGGGCCTTTGTTAAACTCGATCAGGGTTGATAGTTATACTCGATCAGGGGACTTTGTTATACTCGATCAGCGGATTTTGTTATACTCGATCAGGAGACTTTGTTATACTCGATGAGGGGCCTTTGTTATACTCGATTAGGGGCCTTTGTTATACTCGATCAGGGGACTTTGTTATACTCAACCAGGGTTCTTTGTTATACTTGACCAGGGGAGTTTGTTATACTCGACCAGGTGACTTTGTTATACTCGATGAGGGGCCTATGTTAAACTCGATGAGGGACCTTCGTTATACTCGACCAGGGGACTTTCTTACACTAGATCAGGGGCCTTTGTTAAGCTCGATCAGGGGCCATAGTTATACTCGATCAGGGGACTTTGTTATACTCGATCAGGGGACTTTCGTATACTCGACCAGGTGAGTTTGTTATACTCGACCAGGGGAGTTTGATATACTCGACCAGGGGACTTTGTTATATTCGATGAAGGGCCTTTGTTAAACTCGATGAGGAGCCTTTGTTAAACTCGATGAGGGACCTTTGTTATACTCGACCAGGTGACTTTGTTACACTCGATCAGGGGCCTTTGTTAAACTCGATCAGGGGCCATAATTATTCTTGATCAGGGGACTTTGTTATACTCGATCAGCGGATTTTGTTATACTCGATCAGGAGACTTTGTTATACTTGATGAGGGGCCTTTGTTATACTCGATCAGGGGCCTTTGTTATACTCGATTAGAATTGTGCTAGCCAAAGGTTCTTTATCACAATAGGGAGTTTATATATAAACCAGGTAGCTTGTTATATTCGATGAAGGGCCTTTGTTAAACTCGATGAGGAGCCTTTGTTAAACTCGATGAGGGACCTTTGTTATACTCGACCAGGTGACTTTGTTACACTCGATCAGGGGCCTTTGTTAAACTCGATCAGGGGCCATAATTATTCTTGATCAGGGGACTTTGTTATAC
>NW_024730977.1:0-8538 GCF_018991925.1 Homarus americanus
CATCGGGCTATAACAAAAGGCGCCTGAACAGGTATAACAAAGGCCCCTGATCGAGTGTTCAGTTCCTGATCGAGGTATAACCAAGTCCCTGATCAGAGTATAACAAAGGCCTCTGATCGAGTTTAACAAAGTCCCCTGATCGAGTATAACAAACTCCCCTGGTCGAGGATAACAAAGTCCCCTCATCCAGATATATAAGGTCCCCTGATCGAGTATAACAAAGTCCCCTGATCGAGTAGAACAAAGTCCCCTCATCGAGTATAACAAAGGCCCCTCATCGAGTATAACAAAGTCCCATGATCAAGTATAACAGAATCCCCTCATCGAGTATAACAAAGGCCCCTCATCGAGTATAACAAAGTCCCATGATCGAGTATAACAAAGTCCCCTCATCGAATATAACAAAGTCCCCTGATCGACTATAACAAAGTCCCCTGATCGAGTAAAACAACGTCCCCTGATCGAGTATAACAATGTCCCCTGATCGAGTATAACAAAGGCCCCTGATCGAGTTTAACAAAGGCCCCTCATCGACTATAACAAAGTCCCCTGGTCGAGTACATCAAAGGCCCCTGATCGAATATAACAAAGGTGCCTGAACAGGTATAACAAAGGCCTCATCGAGTATAACAAAGTTCCCTGATCGGAACAACAAAGTCCTAATCAGGTATAACAAAGTCCCCTGATCGAGAATAACAAAGTCCCTGATCGAATTATAACAAACCCCCTGATCCAAGTATAACAAAGGCCCTGATCAAGTATAACAAAAGACTCCTGGTCGATTATAACAAGTCCACTGATCGAGTATAACGAGGCCACTGATCGAGTATAACAGGCCCCTGATCCGGGGTATAACAAAGGTCCCTGATCAGGTAAGAACGAAGTCCCTCATCCAGTATAACAAAAGGCCCCTCATCGGAGTATAACAAAGTCCCATCAGTATAACGAAGTCCCTGATCGAGGTATAACAAGGCCTCCTGATGAGGGTTAACGAATCCCCTGATCAGTATAACAAAGTCCCCTCACCGAGTATAACAAAGTCCCCTGATCGAGTATAACAAAGTCCCCTGATCGAGTATAACAAACTCCCCTGGTCGAGGAAAACAAAGTTCCCTGATCGAGTATAACAAAGGCCTCGGATCGAGTATAAGAAAGTCCGATGATCGAGTATAACAAAGTCTTTCATCGAATATAACAAAGTTCCCTGATCGAGTATAACAAAGTCCCATGATCGAGTAGAACAAAGTCCCCTCATCGAGTAGAACAAAGGCCCCTCATCGAGTATAACAAAGTCCCATGATCGAGTATAACAAAGTCCCCTCATCGAATATAACAAAGTCCCCTGATCGAGTATAACAAAGTCCCCTGATCGAGTATAACAGAGTCCCCTTATCGAGTATAACAAAGGCCCCTCATCGAGTCTAACAAAGTCCCATGATCGAGTATATTAAAGTCTTTCATCGAATATAACAAAGTCCCCTTATCGAATATAACAAAGTCCCCTGATCGAGTACAACAAAGTCCCCTGATCGAGTATAACAATGGCACCTGATCGAGTATGACAAAGTCCCCTGATCGATTATAACAGAGTCCCCTGGTCGAGTATAACAAACTGCCCTAATTGAGTGTAACAAAGTCCCCTGATCGAGTATAACAAAGGCCTCTGATCGAGTTTAACAAAGGCCCCTCATCGAGTATAACAAAGTCCCCTGATCTAGTATAACAAAGTCCCCTGATCGAGTAAAACAAATTCGCCTGATCGAGTATAACAAAGCCCCCTCATCGAATATAACAAAGTCCCCTGATCGAGTATAACAAAATCCCGTGAACGAGTATGAAAAGTCCCTGATGGCGAGGTATAACAAGTCCCCTGATCGAGGTTTAACAAGTTCCCTGATCAGGTATAACCAGGCCCCAGATCCAGGTATAACAAAGGCCCCTGATCCGAGGTATAACAAAAGTCCCATGATCGAGTATAACAGTCCCCTCATCGAATATAACAAAGTCCCCTGATCGAGAGTATAACAAAAGTACTGATCGAGTAGAACAAAAGTCCCTCATCGAGTAGCAAGGCCTCTTCGGTACATAACAAAGTCCATGATCCAGGTATAACAAAGTCCTCTCGATGTAACAAAGTCCGTTTGAGTATAACAAAGCCCCCTGATCAAGTATAATAAAGTCCCCTGATCCAGTATAACAAAGTTCCCTGATCGAGTATAACAAAGTTCCCTGATTGAGTATAACAAATGCCACTGATCGAGTTTAACAAAAGCCCCTGATCGAGTATAACAAAGTCCCCTGGTCGAGTATAACAAAGGCCCCTGATCGAATATAACAAAGGCGCCTGAACGAGTATAACAAAGGCCCCTGATCGAGTATAGCAAAGTTCCCTGATCGAGTATGACAAAGCCCCTGGATCGAATATAACAAAGTCCCCTGATTGAGAATAACAAAGTTCCCTGATCGAGTATAACAAAGCCCCCTGATCAAGTATAACAAAGGCCCCTGATCGAGTAAAACAAAGTCCCCCATCGAATATAACAAAGTCCCCTGATCGAGTATAACAAAGTCCCCTGATCGAGTATAACAAAGTCCCCTGATTGAGTATAACAAAGGCCCCTGATCGGAGTTTAACAAGCCCTGATCGAGGTATAACAAAGTCTCTCCTGGTCGAGTATAACAAAGGCCCTGATCGAATATAACAGAGGCGCCTGAACGAGTATAACAAAGGGCCCTGATCGAGTATAACAAAGTTCCCTGATCGAGTATAACAAAGCCTCTGGATCGAATATAACAAAGTCCCCCTGATCGAGAATAACAAAGTCCCCTGATCGAGTATAACAAAGCCCCCTGATCAAGTATAACAAAGGCCCCTGATCGAGTAAAACAAAGTCCCCTCATCGAATATAACAAAGTCCCCTGATCGAGTATAACAAAGTCCCCTGATCGAGTATAACAAAGTTCCCTGATTGAGTATAACAAAGGCCCCTGATCGAGTTTAACAAAAGCCCCTGATCGAGTATAACAAAGTCCCCTGGTGGAGTATAACAAAGGCCCCTGATCGAATATAACAAAGGCGCCTGAACGAGTATAACAAAAGCCCAAGATCGAGTATAACAAAGTTCCCTGATCGAGTATAACAAAGCCCCTGGATCGAATATAACAACGTCCCCCTGATCGAGAATAACAAAGTCCCCTGATCGAGTATAACAAAGCCCCCTGATCAAGTATAACAAGGCCCTGCTCGGAGGTATAACAAAGTCCCCTCATCAGATATAACAAAGTCCCCTGATCGAGTGCCAGCAATTACTGTCCGAGGTAGAGCAAAGTTCCCTCATCGAGTATAACAAAGGCCCCTCATCGAGTGTAACAAAGTCCCATGATCGAGTATATAAAAGTCCCCTAATCGAATATAAGAAAGTCCCCTGATCGAGTATAACAAAGTTCCCTGATCGAGTATAACAAAGGCCCCTGATCCAGTATAACAAAGGCCCCTGATCGAGTATAACAAAGTCCCATGATCGAGTATAACAAAGTCCCCTCATCGAATATAACAAAGTCCCCTCATCGAGTATAACAAAGTCCCTTGATCGAGTAGAACAAAGTCCCTCATCGAGAGTATAACAAGGCCCTCATCAGAGTATATAAGGCCATGATCGAGTATAACAAAGTCCTCCTGGTGAGGTATAACAAAAGGCCTCATCGAATATAACAAAGGCGCCTGGGTTGGTATAACAAAGGCCCCTGATCCGAAATTATTTCCAAAGTTTCCTGATGGTATAACAAGTCCTGATCCGAAGGTATAACAAGGCCTCTGATCAGGTTTAACAAGTCCCCTGATCAGGTATAACAAACTCCTGAATTAGGGGATAACAAAATTCCCTCATCCGAATATAACAAAGGTCCTGATCGAGGTATAACAAAGTCCCTGATCGAGTAGAACAGGGTCTCTTCGGAAGGTATAACAAAGGCCCCTCATCGGGTATAACAAAGTCCCATGATCGAGTATAACTTAGAATCCCTCATCGAGTATAACAAGGCCCTCATGAGTATAACAAAGTCCATGATCGAGTATAACAAAGTCCCCTCATCGAATATAACAAAGTCCCCTGATCGACTATAACAAAGTCCCCTGATCGAGTAAAACAAAGTCCCCTGATCGAGTATAACAATGTCCCCTGATCGAGTATAACAAAGGCCCCTGATCGAGTTTATCAAAGGCCCCTCATCGAGTATAACAAAGTCCCCTGGTCGAGGATAACAAAGGCCCCTGATCGAATATAACAAAGGCGCCTGAACGAGTATAACAAAGGCCCCTGATCGAGTATAACAAAGTTCCCTGATCGAGTATAACAAAGCCCCTGGATCGAATATAACAAAGTCCCCCTGATCGAGAATAACAAAGTCCCCTGATCGAGTATAACAAAGCCCCCTGATAAAGTATAACAAAGGCCCCTGATCGAGTATAACAAAGTCCCCTCATCGAATATAACAAAGTCCCCTGATCGAGTATAACAAAGTCCCCTAATCGAGTAGAGCAAAGTCCCCTCATCGAGTATAACAAAGGCCCCTCATCGAGTGTAACAAAGTCCCATGATCGAGTATAACAAAGTCCCCTAATCGAATATAAGAAAGTCCCCTGATCGAGTATAACAAAGTTCCCTGATCGAGTATAACAAAGGCCCCTGATCGAGTATAACAAAGGCCCCTCATCGAGTATAACAAAGTCCCATGATCGAGTATAACAAAGTCCTCTGGTCGAGTATAACAAAGGCCCCTCATCGAATATAACAAAGGCGCCTGAACGAGTATAACAAAGGCCCCTGATCGAGTATTTCAAAGTTCCCAGATCGAGTATAACAAAGTCCCCTGATCGATTATAACAAAGGCCTCTGATCGAGTTTAACAAAGTCTCCTGATCGAGTATAACAAACTCCCCTGGTCGAGGATAACAAAGTCCCCTCATCGAATATAACAAGTCCCCTAATCGAGTATAACAAAGTCCCCTGATCGAGTAGAACAAAGTCCCCTCATCGAGTATAACAAAGGCCCTCATCGAGTATAACAAAGTCCCATGATCGGGTATAACAGAATCCCCTCATCGAGTATAACAAAGGCCCCTCATCGAGTATAACAAAGTCCCATGATCGAGTATAACAAAGTCCCCTCATCGAATATAACAAAGTCCCCTGATCGACTATAACAAAGTCCCCTGATCGAGTAAAACAAAGTCCTTGATCGAGTATAACAATGTCCCCTGATCGAGTATAACAAAGGCCCCTGATCGAGTTTAACAAAGGCCCCTCATCGAGTATATAACAAAGTCCCTGGTCGAGTATATCAAAGGCCCCTGATCGAATATAACAAAGGTGCTCAACGAGTATAACAAAGGCCCCTGATCGAGTATAACAAAGTTCCCTGATCGAGTATAACAAAGTCCCCTGATCGAGTATAACAAAGTCCCCTGATCGAGAATAACAAAGTCCCCTGATCGAGTATAACAAACCCCCCTGATCAAGTATAACAAAGGCCCATGATCGAGTATAACAAAGACTCCTGGTCGATTATAACAAAGTCCCCTGATCGAGTATAACAAAGGCCCCTCATCGAGTGTAACAAAGGCCCCTGATCGAGTATAACAAAGTCCCCTGATCGAGTAGAACAAAGTCCCCTCATCGAGTATAACAAAGGGCCCCTCATCGAGTATAACAAAGTCCCATTATCGAGTATAACAAATTTCCCTGATCGAGTATAACAAAGGCCTCTGATCGAGGTTAACAAAGTCCCCTGATCGAGTATAACAAAGTCCCCTCACCGAGTATAACAAAGTCCCCTGATCGAGTATAACAAAGTCCCCTGATCGAGTATAACAAACTCCCCTGGTCGAGGAAAACAAAGTCCCCTGATCGAGTATAACAATGGCCTGTGATCGAGTATAAGAAAGTCCCATGATCGCGTATAACAAAGTCTTTCATCGAATATAACAAAGTTCCCTGATCGAGTATAACAAAGTCCCCTGATCGAGTAGAACAAAGTCCCCTCATCGAGTACAACAAAGGCCCTCATCGAGTATAACAAAGTCCCATGATCGAGTATAACAAAGTCTTTCATCGAATATAACAAAGTCCCCTTATCGAATATAACAAAGTCCCCTGATCGAGTACAACAAAGTCCCCTGATCGAGTATAACAATGGCACCTGATCGAGTATGACAAAGTCCCCTGATCGAGTATAACAGAGTCCCCTAGTCGAGTATAACAAACTGCCCTAATCGAGTGTAACAAAGTCCCCTGATCGAGTATAACAAAGTCCCCTGATCGAGTATAACAAAGGCCTCTGATCGAGTTTAACAAAGGCCCTTCATCGAGTATAACGAAGTCCCCTGATCGAGTATAACAAAGTCCCCTGATCGAGTATAACAAATTCGCCTGATCGAGTATAACAAAGCCCCCTCATCGAATATAACAAAGTCCCCTGATCGAGTATAACAAAATCCCGTGAACGAGTATAAGAAAGTCCCCTGATCGTGTATAAAAAAGTCCCCTGATCGAGTATAACAAAGTTCCCTGATCGAGTATAACAAAGGCCCCTGATCGAGTATAACAAAGGCCCTTGATCGAGTGTAACAAAGTCCCATGATCGAGTATAACAAAGTCCCCTCATCGAATATAACAAAGTCCCCTGATCGAGTATAACAAAGTTTCCTGATCGAGTAAAACAAAGACCCCTGATCGTGTATATCAAAGGCCCCTCATTGAGTATAACAAAGGCCCCTGATCGAGTTTAACAAAAGCCCATGATCGAGTAGAACAAAGTCCCCTGGTCGAGTATAACAAAGGCCCCTGATCGAATATAACAAAGGCGCCTAAACAAGTATAACAAAGGCCCCTGATCGAGTATAACAAAGTTCCCTGATCGAGTATAACAAAGCCCCTGGATCGAATATAACAAAGTCCCCCTGATCGAGAATAACAAAGTCCCCTGATCGAGTAAAACAAAGCCCCCTGATCAAGTATAACAAAGGCCCCTGATCGAGTATAACAAAGACCCCTGGTCGAGTATAACAAAGGCCCCTGATCGAGTATAACAAAGTCCGATGATCGAGTATAACAATGTCCCCTCATCGAATATAACAAAGTCCCCTAATCGAGTATAACAAAGTCCCCTAATCGAGTAGAGCAAAGTCCCCTCATCGAGTGTAACAAAGTCCCCTGATCGAGTATAACAAAGTCCCATGATCGAGTATAACAAAGGTCCCTCATCGACTGTAACAAAGTCCCATGATCGAGTATAACAAAGTCCTCTATCGAATATGAAGAAAGTCCTCGATCGAATATAGTACAAAGTTCCCCTGATCGAGAGTAACAAAGGCCCCTGATCGAGAGTAACAAAGGCCCCTGATCGAGTATAACAAAGTCCCCTAATCGAGTAGAGCAAAGCCCCCTCATCGAGTATAACAAAGTCCCATGATCGAGTATAACAGAGTCCCCTCATCCAGTATAACAAAGGCCCCTCATCGAGTATAACAAACTCCCATGATCGAGTATAACAAAGTCCCCTTATCAAGTATAACAAAGTCCCCCTGATCGAGAATAACAAAGTTCCCTGATCGAGTATGACAAAGCCCCCTGATCAAGTATAACAAGGCCCATGATCGAGTATAACAAAGACTCCTGGTCGATTATAACAAAGTCCCCTGATCGAGTATAACAAAGGCCCCTGATCGAGTATAAAAAAGGCCCCTGATCGAGTATAAAATGGCCACTGATCGAGTATAACAAACTCCCCTGATCGAGTATAACAAAGTCTCCTCATCGAGTTTAACAAAGTCCTCTAATCGAGAATAACAAAGCCCTTTGATCGAGTTTAACAAAGGCCCCTATTCGAGTATAACAAAGGCCACTTTTCATGTACAACAAAGTCCCCTGACCGAGTATAACAAAGGCCCCTGATCGAGTATAACAAAGTCCCCTGATCGAGTATAACAGAGTCCCCTCCTCGAGTATAACAGACTGCCCTAATCGAGTGTAACAAAGTCCCCTGATCGAGTATAACAAAGTCCCCTGATCGAGTATAACAAAGGCCTCTCATCGAGTTTAAGAAAGGCCCCTCATCGAGTATAACAAAGTCCCCTGGTTGAGTATAACAAAGGCCCCTGTTCGAGTTTAACAAAGGCCCCTGATCGAGTATAAAAAAGTCCCCTGGTCGAGGATAACAAAGTCCCCTGATCGAGTATAACAAAGTCCCCTGATCGAGTATAACAAATTCGCCTGATCGAGTATAACAAAGCCCCCTCATCGAGTATAACAAAGTCCCCTGATCGAGTATAACAAAGTCCCCTGACGAGTAGAACAAAGTCCCCTCATCGAGTATAACAAAGGCCCCTCATCGAGTGTAACAAAGTCCCATGATCGAGTATAACAAAGTCCCCTCATCGAATATAACAAAGTCCCCAGATCGAGTATAACAAAGTTCCCTGATCGAGTATAACAAAGGCCCCTGATCGAGTATAATAAAAACCCCTGATCGAGTATAACA
>NW_024730978.1:0-5923 GCF_018991925.1 Homarus americanus
GTATGTATATTATGTATGCTGGATTATGTATTATGTATGTATATTATGTATGTGCTCCATTTATATTTATTCAGCCTAACTAGCAGCGTGTGGCAATGTTATTACCATATCCCACACGCTTAATTAATGTGCCTGGCGACGTATGGAAGCTGCTAATGTATCACTTGCCATACGTCGTCTATGGTAGTTGACCCGGACCTTAGCTAGGGAGCAGTGCTACCCACCTCTGTGTACATACTCTTATCCAGTAAACCGAACCTACAAAACTATACAGGTGTTTGTGTTCTCTCCTGTATATAGAACTTATTACCCAGAACATCTAACATGGCGCAGTGAGTAGGATTACTGGATTATTACGAGTGATTAGTGCAAGTTTGTGGAAAGCCGGCTGATGGATCCCCGCCTTGGGTCAACCCCGCGTCATCCCTCGAAGAACTTCGCAACTTTGAGCAGTGTCAGTGACAGTGATTTTCTGTGAAGTGTTTAGTGCATTGTGTGTTTCGTGCCATTCATGTGTGACCTTGTTCGAACGGATTTCCAAGGTATACGGCATGTTCTGGGCATTTGTGGGGTGTAGAGCTCAGCGCACCCTCCTCTGACCGTTTACAGAGAGCGACTGAGCTACTCCTATCTCCACCCCCCTCCCTCACAGCGCCGCCTCCACCCCCCCTCACAGCTGGGGCGAGACTCTCTGCCTGCCTGGGACACACACACATACATGTACTAACACTTGCTGACCGCGCGGCTTCATTATATATATTTTATATATATAACCTACTTATCTGTGTATTTAATTAAATTTTTTTTTGTCTGAAATCTTGTTGATACGACAGGCTGACCGGTCAACACTGATTTAAGACACAGTACACAGATAAAGTAGTTATGTCTCATGCCTTACGTAGCCGTGGACCCAGCGCCTGGATGAGTCAAGCGGATGATAGTCCCCCAGAGATGGATGACCAGGCCGGCCCAGCTCCCACAACATCGCGCAGCCCTTCACCTCAGCATTCAGCGTTATCTCCAGAGATAATTGCCTTAATGAAGTTTATGAGAGATGAGAGACGCGAGGATGAAGCTCACAGACGTTTGGCGGATGAGCACAGAAGGCAAGCAGAGGCAGAACGAGACCACCAATGGAGAATGGAAGACAGTGCACGGTTTGAAGCCTTGATATCTCGCCTCACTGTTAACCAAGCCCCTGGCTCTAACACTGCCTCGGTACTGAATGGTTCAGATACCTCATCCATGCTTCCTTCACGCCCCCCAGCCCCACCTAAAGCAGCAGCTCAAACGCCGCCCATCTTGGAGCCTGATGTAAATTTCCAGACTTTCCGCGAATGGCGGCGGCGGTGGGCTGATTATGCTACAATGGTGGATCTCCAGAGTTTGTCACAGCCTAAACAACTCATCCAGCTGCGTATGTGCCTGTCCTTGGAAGTTCAGCGTGTCTTAGAACATACGTTGCAGGTACCCCAACCTCTTCGCTGTCTGTAGAGGAGGTACTGGACGTTCTACAACGGCACATCAAAGGACAGCAGAATGAAGCTCTGCGCAGGAGGGAATTGTTTAGCCGCAGACAGATGGAGGGTGAGTCTTTTGACGCACTTTATGTACGTCTTAGAAACCTCGGAAGGGCGATATATGTTTAGGCCACAACCAGTCTTGAGGAGATTCAGAGATTGAAATAGGAGGTGATCTGATAGATTATTGGGACGAAGAACTTGTCCAGCTTTCACCCTCCCTCGACTCTTCCTCTTCTCTTTGGGATGTCTTCGTTGACGATGTCGCTCTATGGGGGCTGCCAGGTGTTCTTTTCTCTGCCATCGAAACTCCCCCTACTGGCTATACGCCGCTGTTTCGGTACAGAAGGACAAAGGGAGTCTGCTCCTACGCGCCGCCCCACCGTCCACCGGTTCATTTGCAACAACTGTAGTAGCCTTTGGAACTGGTATATGTCAGCTGCTCAGTCTGCAACAGTTGTGATGACCGTAAAGAAACCACTGGTCACTCTGTTGGCAGCCAAACGCGTCCAGTGCAATGTGTGCGGCCGTCGGGGCCACTATGACAAGTGTTGCCCTTCCAACAAACCCAAGGAACAGCGTCAACGGAAGCTTCAGCGCCCTTCTACCAGAGAGGGCCGCCCACAGTCTCCCAATCAGAGGCACGACGACCCTGGACAACGCTGGAGCCATATTAGGAATGTGTGCTCCCCCCCGCGTCCCAGGACCAAAGTTCCCCAGTACATCAGTGTCATTGTGACCTACCGCAGTGTGTCATCCCGTCTCCAGATGTTGCCCGACACCGGCGCTGATGCTACAGTCATCGGTCCCCAGCATTTGCAATGCTTGGGCTCTCTCCAAGTGATCTAGGACCGCCCCCCAAGGATCTCCGCTTTATGGCAGATGGTTCACAGATGACCCCGGCCCTGGGTTCACTCCAAGCACAAGTCACCTTTGGCAACAGGTCGTGTCAAGCCTGGATTGATGTGCATAACGGTGTCCCGACTCCTTTGCTGTCCTACAGACATTGTCAAGAGTTGGCCATCATCTCCCAGGACTTCCCCAAACCTATTCTTGAGGTAAGACACGCCAACAGGGTGCACGAAGGGAGCAGCAACTACCCTGCTGACGCCCTACCCCTACCTCTGGCCAGTGACACCTCTCCTTCGGTAGTCGTCCCTGCTGCATCACGTCCCCACGCCTTGGCTCGCCTTCACGACAGTCACCGTGGAGCTGAGGCCACCAAACGACGTGCACGACAGACTGTGTTCCGGCCTGGCATCGACCCCGACATCTCCAATGCTGTCCAGGTGTGTAAGCCCCGCCACGTATTACAACCCAGCCAGCAGCAGGTACCCTTCATGAGTGACGACAACCCCACCCGCCCCTTTGAGTCTGTGTCGGCCGACTTTTTCTGTGTGTCAGGAAAGTCCTTCCTGGTTATCGTCGACCGTCTCTCTGGTTGGCCGGTTGTCATCAAGGGCGATAATGACACGACGTCTGCCGCCACCATCAGCAAGTTCCGCCACTACTTCCGTGACGTGGGCGTTCCTGTGCGCCTGCGAACCGACGGAGGGCCTCAGTTCACAAGCCGGGACTTTGCTGCGTTCCTTGACCGATGGGGAGTCCGGCATGTGTTGTCATCGCCCCATTACCCGCAGTCCAACGGCCACGCTGAGGCTGCTGTCAAATCTTTGAAGCACCTCATCCTTAAGGTGGCCCCTTTTGGGAATATTGACTGCGAGGCCTTCGACCGGGGTCTTCTTGAACTCCGCAACACACCTACCTACACCGGACGCTCCCCTGCCCAGGTTTTGTATGGACGCCCCCTTCGTTCTTGTGTCCCTGCTCACCCTCAATCCTTCTCCAAGGAGTGGCAGGCCAAAACAGAGGATTGTGATCGCCGAGCCGCCGAACGTGTTCAGGACGTCGTCGCCCGCTACAACGACCACGCCCGTTCCCTCCCCAGGTTGAGTGTCGGCACCCAAGTCCGTGTTCAGGACCCGACCTCCCTACGTTGGGACAAAGTAGGCGTAGTCATGGGTCTCGGCAGGTCACGGGACTACCAGGTGCGGTTACCCAGTGGTCGCGGGTGGTGGAGGAACCGCCGTTTTCTCCGCCCCGTAACACTGCCTTCTGCTGGCCCCGCCACCATTGTTGAGTCCCACACCCTTCCCAGTGATGACGTCCCTCGACGCTCAGAACGGATCCAGAAGAAGAGGTCCGCTCAAGACTTTGCTATGAGCGTATAGGGGGGAGGGAGGTGTATGTATATTATGTATGCTGGATTATATATTATGTATGTATATTATGTATGTGCTCCATTTGTATTATTTATTCAGCCTAGCTAGCAGCGTGTGGCAATGTTATTACCATATCCCACATGCTTAATTAATGTGCCTGGCGACGTATGGAAGCTGCTAATGTATCACTTGCCATACGTCGTCTATAGCAGTTGACCAAGAGCTTAGCTAGGGAGCAGTGCTACCCACCTCTGTGTACATACTCTTATCCAGTAAACCCAGGCCTACAAAACTATACAGGTGTTTGTGTTCTCTCCTGTATATAGAACTTGGGAACATCTGGGCAGAATGAGAGTTGGTTGGTGAGGAAGCTCAGAGGACGGCTGGTGGGTCGCCATGCTCGCTGGCGGGAGCGAGGGCCGCCAGGCAGGCGAGGAGATGCTAGGGGCAGCCAGGCAGCGGCGGAGGAGGAGGTGTTGCTTGTTCAAGAAGAATGGTCAGAATGAATCTCAATGGAGAGACAGAGCTTATATACCCAGCAGCCGCTATGAGTCATGTTGGGAAAACCCGAGAAGTCGCCGGTCTTTTGGCTCGGTTGCTAGGATACGGCGACATTGGAATGCGGATACGCTTGGTGGTAGGTGCTACGCAGTTTGTAGGGGAGACGTCCACTACACACTCCTTATTAGGCGGGAAACATTCACAAAACTACATTTTTAAACTATATCTTTAAATAAACCTTTATTGATACCATTTTTCACCTAGTAAATTAATGATCATTTATACTCACAAGGTACAGTATTATTTGGCAGCCAACAATAAAATATTAAACATTACCGTTCAACGGTCATTCATTAACAAAAATAACATTTGGTTAAATTGTTAAAGTCTATGAAACCTTATTGAACTAATAATAATTTTAGAGTAACAAACGTCTTTAATATTATTTTAAAAATAAAGTATTTTGTAAACAAGGAAGTAAGACACATAAAGGAGAAGAGAAGCCCCGCCCCCTCCTCAACACTTACACCTGATTGGATGTTACAAATCTGTTCGATTTCGTCCTCAAGTAATGATGTATTTATAAATGAGTTTATTCATAATGACCGTTTTTGACGAGAAAGATATTGAGCTATATTATATAAATATACATACATAATTATTTCAAACATGAACACGTAGGAAGTTTATCAGAAATATTATACATGAATTAACTATTAAACTCTGGTAGCAAATTAACGCTTTCGGAGGACGTATTTAATATATACCTATTGTTACCATCATAAGACATACTAATTACGTATCAGTAATATTTCAATGTGACTCTGATCTTTTAAAATGTTATTTTTTGCATAATTTAATATTACTGATGAGTAATTAGTCTTATTATGTCTTATTGTGGATAAAAATAAGTATATATTAAATGTGTCCTCCACGTCAATCTACCAGAACATAAACTGTAACCAATATTTGGATCACCGAATTGTCTGCCCCAGAATCCCATTCTTCGATGAGATAACCTGGGGCGACGATTCTTCAGAGTAGCAACACCTGAATTGACGATTCTTCAGGTGGGGTCAGGACCCTCCACGGTTGTTAATCTTCAGGTTAGTGGAGTCAGGACCCTCCAGTCAGGTAGGAGGACTATATAATAGTAAGTGGGCTCAAAATTTTTAGTCGTAATCATCAGTCGACCATGGCAGGCAATACCTTCCAAACTGTCGTCCTCCCACTGTTGTGTGATGATTCCTCTAAAGTTATTCGGTGGCTTCAACAAAACAGACTTTTGTGGATGTGAATACTGGTGTGCACACACAAACGATTGACTCATATTGGAACAAGAACAAGAGTTACATCAAGACCATGCGTGGCTGCAAACGAAGCTTTTTAAATTATTACCTTCAAGAATTCATGTGGCATGGTCGTTTTTCTGATAATCCTCTGGAAATTTCATGTCAACACATTGCTGTTCAGTATCACAATAAAGATGCATAACACAAAGGAATATATTTATATTATCCTAATTATACAAATTATATTCACCGTGGGCTGGGGTGACAATTCTTCAGGTGGACATTCTGGGGCGACGATTCTTCAGGTGATCCAACATCTCAGCTGTGAAGGACGAACTATATAACAGTTGTTACCGCCGACTGGTGTATCATATTATCCTGTCCTATT
>NW_024730979.1:0-5941 GCF_018991925.1 Homarus americanus
CTACAACAACACACACATCACAGTAGCACCCGTCTACAACAACACACACACGACAGCAACTCCCGTCTACAACAACACAACACTACAGCAACACCCGTCTACAACAACACACACATCACAGTAGCACCCGTCTACAACAACACACACACGACAGCAACTCCCGTCTACAACAACACAACACTACAGCAACACCCGTCTACAACAACACACACATCACAGTAGCACCGCCTCACAACAACACACACACCACAGCAACACCGTCTACCTTAACACACACATCACAGTAGCACCCGTCTACAACAACACACACACACCACAGTAGCACCCGCCTACAACAACACACACACACCACAGCAATACTCTTCTCTCAAAACACACACACCACAGTAACACCCGCCTACAACAACACACATACACACCACAGTAACACCCGTCTACAACAATACACACCTGGTCTCGCATCCGCCTACCTGTACACCTGGTCTCAAATCCGCCTATCTGTACACCTGGTCTCACATCCGCGTACCTGTACACTTGGTCTCACATCCACCTACTGTACACCGGGTCTCACATCCACCTACCTGTACACCTGGTCTCAAATCCGCCTATCTGTACACCTGGTCTCACATCCACCTACCTGTTCACCTGGTCTCTCTATTCAACACCACAAGAGAGTTTCAGTTACATGTCACCAGAGTTCGTGATTTTTTCCCTATTCAAATACAGTATATTTTATTCCTGTATCTAACATTGTGAGTTTTGATCTCTTGTAGATACAGCGTCATCCCCTCGCACAGATAATGTTCCAGGTATTTACTTTCTTCTCGTGTGTGTTGGCTGCTTCCCATTACCAAACATTTATTCATGCTTTTTATTGTATCCATCAGAGGTGAAACACAGCTTCCTCACGTAAACATTGACATTTGTTGCCTAAGGCTTCACTATATTGATGTTTATGTTCATGGTCTGTCTTTCTGTGGGTAAATGTTCGCTTTTATCGGTACCTGTGACTATTTGTATCCCCCTCCCCCCGAGGTCGCGTTAGGGTGTTTAATCACCAGGTGAACTAAGCTGGAGGTGGCTAATTTTCAGGTGATTTGATGAAAGTGGATACTCACCTCTCTTTCAACTTCCATCCTCTCCCTCTCCTCTCCCCTCCCTCTCCTCCTCTCCCCTCCTTCTCCTCCTCTCATCTCCCTCTCCTTTCCCCACTCTAACCTTTCCCTCCCTCTCCTCTCCCCTCCCTAGCCCTACCCTCCTCTCCCCTAACCCTCTTCTTTCCCTCTCCCTCAACTTCCATCCCATAACTCTCCTCTCTCCCCCTCCCCCTCCTTTCCCTCCCCCCTCCACCGTTGCCTTTTGGACTGTTGCATCTGGAGAGGGATTCACTGCTTCACCTCCCTCTTCCATTGCTGGATGAAATTTCGTGTGTGCACGTGTTCACGAGTTCACAGGATTCAGGTGTTCAATTTTATGCAGGTGTTAGCGTTCAGGTGTTACGTGAGTCAAGTATTAGTGCTACGTGAGTCAAGTATTAGTGTAACGTGAGTCAAGTATTAGTGTTATGTGAGTCAAGTATTAGTGTAACGTGAGTCAAGTATTACTGTAACGTGAGTCAAGTATTAGTGTTAGGCGAGTCAAGTATTAGTGTTACGCGAGTCAAGTATTAGTGTTACGTGAGTCAATTATTAGTGTTACCCTCGAACTTCAAATATTAAATTCTCTGATGGTGGGGAGGAGTTAGCCTCTGAGTCACTAACAGTGGTTGGGGAAGGGGAGGGGAGGGGTGGTAGCCTCCGACAGTGGTGGTGGGTAGCCTCTGACAGTGGTAGGGGTAGCCTCTGACAGTGGTAGGGATAACCTCTGCCAGTGGTGGGGAGTAGCCCCTGACAGTGGTGGGGGGTAGCCTCTGACAGTGGTGGGGGGTACCCTCTGACAGTGGTAGGGGTAGCCTCTGACAGTGTTAGGGGTAGCCTCTGAAAGTGGTAGGGGTAGCCTCTGACAATGGTAGGGATAGCCTCTGCCAGTGGTGAAGCCTCTGACAGTGGTGGGGTGGCCTGTGAGCAGTGGGTGGGGCCAGCCTCTGAGCAGTGGTGGGGGTGGCCACCTCTGACAGTGGTTGGGTGGCCTCTGATGACATTGTGGGGGTAGCCTCTGACAGTGGTAGGGGTAGCCTCTGAAAGTGGTAGGGGTGGCCTCTGACAGTGGTAGGGATGGCCTCTGCCAGTGGTGGGGAGTGGCCTCTGCCAGTGGTGAAGGGGGTGGCCTCCTGACAGTGGTGGGGGGTGGCCTCTGACAGTGGTGAGAGGGTGGCCATGACGGTAGTGGGAGAAGCCACCTTGGTGGGGGTAGACGCAGTGGTGGGGGTATGGAGGGTGGCCTCTGACAGTGGTAGGGGTAGCCTCTGACAGTGGTAGGATGGCCTCTGCCAGTGGTGGGAGTAGCCTCTGACAGTGGTGGGGGTAGCCATTGACAGTGGTGGGGGTAGCTGACAGTGGTGGGGAGTAGCCTCTGAGGTGGTGGGGTGGCCTCTGCCAGTGGTGGAGGTGGCCTCTGACAGTGGTGGGGATAGCCTCTGACAGTAGTGGGGGGTAGCCTCTGACAGTGGTCAGAGCTGTGACTGAGAGTGTTGTTGGCGAGTAGTGGTGAGAGCTGTGACTGGGAGTGTAGTAGGCGAGTGGTGGTGAGAGCAGTGACTATGAGTGCTGTAGGCGAGTGGTGGTCAGAGATGTGACTAGGAGAGTTGTAGGCGAGTGGTGGTGAGAGCTGTGACTAGGAGTGCTGTAGGTGAGTGGTGGTCAGAGCTGTGACTGAGAGTTTTGTTGGTGAGTAGTGGTGAGAGCTGTGACTGTGAGTGTAGTAGGCGAGTGGCGGTAAGAGAAGTGACTGAGATTGTTGTAGGCGAGTGGTGGTGAAAGCTGTGACTGGGAGTGTTGAAGGCGAGTGGTGGTGAGAGCCGTGACTGGGAGTACTGAAGGCGAGTGGTGGTGAGAGCCGTGACTGGGAGTGTTGTAGGCGAGTGCTGGTGAGAGCTGTGACTAGGAGTTTTGTAGGCGAGTATTGGTGAGCGACTGGGGTGTTGTGGGCGTGAGCTAATGACTGGGTGTTGGCAGGCGAGTCAGTGGTGAGGCTGTGAGCTGGGATTGTTGTAGACAGTGGTGGTGAGGCATGGGCGAAGTGGTGTTTGGGAAACTGTGAGCTGGGGTGTTGTGGCGGTGGTGGTGAGGCTGGCCGACTGGGAGTTGTAGGCGGAGTGCTGTAGTGGCAGCTAAGAGTATTGTAGGCGAGTGGTCAATGAGCTGTGAGCTAGGAGTGTTAGCCAGGCGAGTGGTGTTGAGCTACGACTGGTAGTGTGTTGCAGGCAGGTGGTGAGCAGTGACTTGGAATGGTGTAGGCGAGTGGTGGTCAGAGATGTGACTGGGAGTGTTGTAGGCGAGTGGTGGTGAGAGCTGTGACTGGAAGTGCTGTAGGCGAGTGGTGGTCAGAGATGTGACTGGGAGAGTTGTAGGCGAGTGGTGGTGAGAGCTGTGACTTGGAGTGCTGTAGGCGAGTGGTGGTGAGAGCTGTGACTAGGAGTGTTGTAGGCGAGAGGTGGTGAGAACTGTGACTGGGAGTGTTGTAGGCGAGTGCTGGTGAGAGCTGTGACTAAGAGTGCTCTAATATCCGCTCCCATACCTGGCCAGTAAAACTGATCAGCAACCTTCCTATAAGTTTTCCTACGAGAACAGTGACTTACAAGATAGCTCTTGTGAGCTACAGAGAGAATGTTACTACGACAAACATCAGGGACAACAAGTAAAAACCGACCTACTTTAGCTGGTCGCTTGGATGAAACACAAGACCTGTGTAACACCCCATTAATAGAAACAAACTTATAAACCGACCCATCTCTCACCTGATCCTCCTCCCCGGAAGTCACCTTCTCTCTTACCCGCTTCAGAGTGGCACACGAGTCTTGAAGCTTGGCGAACTCCTTGGGCGTCACAGTCAGTGGCAACAAATTCGGCAGAATCAGGGGATGCGGTCGTTTCACCTTCGCCGTCCGTGGCCCTACAGCTTGGACCTTGGCGGCAGGCGTGGCGGCGTGAGAGGGTGGCGAGGCGACCTCGGCAGGTGGCGAGTCGTCATCAACAGGTGGCGTGGGGACTGGTGCTGGTGGCGAGGAGACTGGTGCTGGTGGCGAGGAGAGTTTTAACGTTTCCGGGTCGTTAGGGTCACGAACACCGGGAACATTACCAATGAGGGCACTTGCACATTTAATGGGAGCTCTTACCACATTAGACCAACCAGTGAAATAGGGGCAACGCAGGTAGCACCTAACAACAGGGAACTGGTCAACACGACCTAAATAATCGGCGACACTAACCTTCGGGCAGCTGGAGATGTCAGCGTCAGGCAGGGCTTCTTCAGAGACAATAATGCACGAGCAACCAGTGTCCCTGATGAAAGTAGATGCCCTAGACCCATTGATTGTTCCACTGACACAATAACGGGGGCAGCTCCTGACCTCCAAACAGAATCCGACCTTGTTGCTGGGTGGAGTGTCAGCAGTCTTGAAGGCGAGGGGATTCCTGGGACAGCGAGAACGAATGTGCCCTTCTCCTCCGCAGCTGTGACACCGCACGGCTGGTGAACTACTCTTGTGTACTCCTGGGGATGGTTCCTCGGAGGACGGAGGCTTCGCAATCTTCACTACAGGAGGGGAAGACTTGGGGTAGGCGTTGCGAGCAGACGCCCAGTTGTCGGCAAGATGCACAGCTTCTCCAAGCGTCGCTGGCTGGTGTTCTTTGATGAAAATTCTCAAGTCTGGAGGTAGAGAAGACAAAAACTGATCTAATATCATGAAGTTAGAGAGAGACTCAAAGGTTTCTTCAACCCCTGATGTCTCCAACCATTGTTGAAATAAACGACCCAGGTGAATCGAAAACTGCTGGTACGTTTCTCCCTCTCTAATCTTCGTTCTGCGAAAATCAGCACGATAACCGTCAGAAGTCTTGCAAAATCCTCGCAAGAGAGCTTGCTTCAACAAGAAGTAATCTCGGGTGATGTCGGCAGACAGGGACGTGTAAATTTCTACCGGCTTACCACTCAGTAGGCTACCCAACCTTACAGCATAGCTATCTGGGGCTACACCAAGCAGCTCAGCTACCCGCTCAAACCTAACAAGGTAGGAGGCGATGTCTTCTCCTTCACGGTACACAGGCAAGCTGGGTTTTACCACATTGTCCTGTATATGGCCAGAGGATGCTGGTCTACTTGAAGCATTAATCCTAGCCAGTTCTAGGTCCTTTTCTGCCTGCAACTTAGCTAATTCGAACTCTCTTTCTTTCTCTTTCTGACGTTCCTCCAACTCTCTTTCTCTCTGGCGTTCCTCCACCTCTCTCTCTTTCTGACGTTCCTCTCTCGCTCTCTGACGTTCCTCTCTCTCGGCATTCTGTTGGGTGACCACATACTGACCAATGTCATTACCTGTCAGACCCAGGGCCACCGCTTGACCTTTCCACACCTCAAAAGCAGACATAATGATCCGAAAGGCCAAGAACAAAGAAAAAACAAACAACTTACCCCGCAAATAGCCAAAGGTAACTCACCTAGTGGCTCAATCAGACCAGTAAATGATTTGATCCGACTGGAGGGAACCTCGTTCCGCACCCAGCCCAGCTGAATCACCTCAGGGTAACGAAACCGCACCAGGTGAAACAACAACAAAAATGCTATGACAGCATCCACAGTGCACCCCAACCAACACTAATTAACTTCCCAAGTACAAGGGAGAGCAACAAAATTAGCACACAGAAGGAAGGGATAACCACTGAACAACACTTGCTTCCGGGCCACAGACAGCAAGGTGGCGCGCTCACGGCGACTTACAACAACACCGGAACGAATGTTAAACCTCAGAAACCAAAGGTCAGAGACAATCCTGCCAAGGTCGCCACTT
>NW_024730980.1:0-7225 GCF_018991925.1 Homarus americanus
TCTTTCTTTTCATTTCTTCCATGATGTTTTTGTATGGAGCAAAAACGTCATCCATCCCTCGCATGAATTTCAGGGCACGCACCATGGAAGGGTCCATACTATAGGCCACGTTTTTCAGTGCCTCAATATTCCAGGTCATCTCCCCCAACTTCTCCAACGTTATTTCTTGGTGCTCTTCCTCTTCCTCTTCCTTGCCTGAGTCTACTAACTCCTGTAGATCCTCCTCGGTCAGCTCAGTGTCGTGCTCTTCAATTAGCTTCCTAATCTCGTCCTCTGCCATGTCCTGGAAGCCTTCAGCAGCCACTTTCCTTGACAGTGCCAGGGTCTTTCTGAATATTTTCATTAAAATCCATCAAAATCATTTTCCTTGTCATCGTCTTAAGCACCAAACAGCTCCTCCTAGTCTTCTCCTTGAACAGGGCTAGAGGGTACGTGTTTTTCGAATCGTTTTCAATTAAAAAAATGTTACAGCACATGTATATTTTACCTAAACTGTGCCTGAATGAATATATTCTCAGAAATAAATAGTAGTTTTGCTGAAACGTGATGTATTTCAATGTAAAATAGGATAAGATACATGACGAAAACAAAAGACTTTACCTAACCTTCCGATGTTCAAGAGATGTTACTCGTTTTTTTAATAGTTTTCGGTTAAAATACTGTTATATTACAATGATAATCTATTTATACTGTGCTTGATATACTACATTCACGGAATAAATCAAAATTTCGTTTTCACCAAAGATATCCATAATCGCTTTTCAAATGGTTTTCAATTAAAAAAACTGTTGCATCACAAGTGAATTAGGATAGAATATTTTTGAAATACAACAGTTTTTTAACTGAAAACCATTCGAAAAGCGATTACGGTAACATCTTTTGAAAGAAAGAAAGCGAAAGTCATTGCTTTCGTCACGATTTTATCCCACTTTCCACTGTAATACGTACGTCACTTCAGCAAAATATTACATTTCCATATTCTCAGAAATAAATAGAGTGAACCCTCGCTTTACGCGGTTTCACTTTACGCTTTTCTACATTTACGCGGTACCCTGCCAAAACCGGAATTCCCACTTTTCGCTGTGCATCTACTCATATACGCGGGTGAAGTATAATTTTTTTATTTAGCTCATAAAATTCATACAAATTTTCCGGCCAGAATATAATTTACATTGCTGGAATTCTTACAATTTGGTGATCATTTTGAATATAAGCATCATAGATTTGGCATTAGACATACAAATTTTAGATCTAATGCAAGTATTTTGTTTACTCAGAGCAAATATGTTATCTTTTGTGCAAAATATATGAAGTGTATATTCAAAATATTCCTGGTCTTGCAAGGAATCCAGCAATGTCAATTATATTATCCTAACTTTAGTCTGAGGTATTATTTATTACTAAAAATTTAAATATACTGTTATAACCCAATCATTTCTCTGGTAGGGAAGGATGGTATTTTGATTGACATATAGTATTTCGGTAAGTATATTTTGTTTATTTATTGAAGATATTTGTTTTAGCTCATAAAATTCATACAAATTATCGGGCCAGAATATAATTTACATTGCTGGAATTCTTACAATTTGATGATCATTTTGAATATAAACATCATACATTTTGCATTAGACATACAAATTTTAGATCTACTTTAAGTATTTTGTTTACTCTGAGTAAATATGTTATCTTTTGTGCAAAATATATGACATTTATATTCAAAATATTCCTGGTCTTACAAGGAATCCCGCAATGTCAATTATATCCTAACTTTAGTCTGAGGTATTATTTATTTCTAAAAAGGGAAATATTCTGGTTTCTCCCACACATTTCTCTGGTAGGGAGGGTTGGTGGGGGGAGGGGGGGAGGGAGGGACCGACCGACCATCTGGCGCGGTTGGAAGAGGGGAAGAGGCAAGGTGGGGTACTTTGATTGACAAATAGTGTCGTGAAGAATATTTTTTTTTTTTTATTAACTGAAGATATTTGTTTTAGCTCATAAAATTCATACAAATTACCCGGCCAGAATATAATTTACATTGCTGGAATCCTTACAATTTGATGATCATTTTGAATATACACATCATAGATTTTGCATTAGACATACAAATTTTAGATCTACTTTAAGTATTTTGTTTACTCTGAGTAAATATGTTATCTTTTGTGCAAAATATATGACATTTATATTCAAAATATTCCTGGTCTTACAAGGAATCCCGCAATGTCAATTATATCCTAACTTTAGTTTGAGGTATTATTTATTACTATACCTTAAAATCTAGTGGTTTTTCCCCCAAACATTTCTCAGAGAGGGAAGAGCTAGGAGTGTGAGAAGAGGGGGAGGGAGTTGAGTCCATTATTTGCATGGACATTAACTTGGCGACTGTATTTCTCTATTTCTCTTAAGTATTAATTGTGTGCATGTACCATCATAAAATTAAGATGTTATTTTTACTAGAACATAGGTATTGTGTCGGAAAAAGTGGAGTTTTGGGATCAGCCGGTCTCTATTTCATTTAATCCCATATGTTATGTTGTTCACTTTACGCATTTCTCGCTTTACGCTGGCCTCGTGGGTTCAATTGACCGCGTAAAGTGAGGGTTCACTGTAGTAGTTTTGCTGAAACGTAATGCATTTCAATGTAAATTAGGATCAACTACATGAAAACAAAAGACTTTACCTAACCTTCCGATGTTCAAGATATGTTACTCGTTTTTTTAGTAGTTTTCGGTTAAAATACTCTTATATTAGTGATATTCTATTCATACTGTGCTTGATATAATACATTCACGGAAATGTAATATTTTTGCAACTACAATGCTGATGTCAACACAAGCGTGGTTACAGCGAGACTGACTGAGTGAGGGAGAGCTATGCGTTTGTGTGTGAGGTTGCGGGAGCGGGCGGTGTCCCGTGTTCGGTGCCGCGTGCGAGTTGAATGTACTTCAATTACTTCAATGTACAGATTATTCCTCCGGCGGGGCAATCCGCATATTTGCAAATCCGTGTATGCTAAACCCGCGTATGTTAAGGGCCGACTGTACTCAGATATTTTCTCAAGGAATATTTGCCGTAACTCAAAAGGATTACATTCTTTTTTTTTTAACTCTAGCTTATCAATTCTCACAGATACACTCTCCATGAACCAAGGTTTCAAATAAACTTTGTTTGGCAAAGGTTCACACAAATCTACAATATTATATTCACACAACATCTGACAAAGTTTTTTAGTATAAGTATTCATCTTAAAATTACTAGTTATTGCATAAGTAAATTTATCAACAGCAGACTTCAGATACCCATCACCACGCCTAATAAGCCTTAGAGTAGAAATGACAGTTAACTCTCTAATTCTGTGTATTATGCTCGGGACATTTAGCTCCATCCTCATAATCTCTATTCTTGTCGTCTTTGAACAACGAAGCACAATCCTCATTGCTTCATTCTGAATAAGCTCTAATGGCCTAAGATCTTTTCCTGAGTAAGAAGCTAGAACTGGAGCTGAATAATCAATGATACTCCTAACTGTACTCAAGTACGTACATAGATCTTAAAACTGGTATACCAACACCATTTGCTCTATTTGACAAAACTTTCAGAGGTTTTAGCCGAGCTGTACATATATTTTTGACATAAGTAATTTGATCCTTAACATTATTATTTACACCCACAAACATTCCCAGATATTTGTAACTGGATACTTTTTGCAATTTTATTCCATTTAGCCAAAATTCTTTTCCATTTACTGCCCTTCACTGAGATTTGGTTTTATTTTAATTAATGACCAGTCCCAAGGAGAGACAAAGATACTGCAGCTGATCAATGACCCTAGACATATCTTCCTCATTCTTACATCAGATCAGAATGTCATCAGCATAAATGATTACTTGGGACTCGCCCTGAAATTTGTAACTAGCCATTTTGTTCATAAGAATATTAAAAAGCATAGGGCTAAGAACGCCACCTCGTGGGGTACCCAACCCTAGACTTTTTTCTTCCGATTCATGACCTTGAAACCAGACACTCACTTTTCTGTTAATTAAGTAATCTGTAATCCACATCAATAATTTCCCATTTATACAAGACTTTCTAAGATCACTTCCTTATTTGCCGTATCAAAGGCACTTTTAAGATCTGCAAACAGTCTACACTTGAGATTAGCATTACTAAGACATTTAATCACACAATCTGTAGTGCTTTTACCCTTTAAAAATCCAAACACATTACTAGACAAGAGACCATCAATTGTATACAATATATTTAATACCATTCGCTCCATCATTGTAGATAGACAAGATGTAAAGGATATGGGTCTTTGATCACTATCACCCTTAGGCACAGGAACAATGAGTGCCATTTTATCTCCACACACCTTAGATTCATGCATTTTTCCACAGAATCTACACCGAAAATCATTATGGCATTTCCACGCCATATGCCCCCACTTGTAACACTTATAACATATTACTGGAGATTCGTTGTAGACAGCAAAGACCTTCTCTGGCGCTGGACCTTTGATTAGCGCAATTAGCTGTGGCATAGGTACTAGTTCTCCATCAATTTTAATTACACGTCTCTTGGCCCCAAAAAATCTATCGTCAGCCAACACATCCACGGGGTCGAGGTAAACAGGATAATCAAAAAGAATGATCTTCATACATTTCCCAATGGACTCCACAGGCTTTTTCATCACTACATTCTCAAATCCTTCTGTAGTTAAATATCTAACTGCTGCCTCATCCTTCATAGTAATATAAGGAATATGTTTACCTTCTTTAAAGAGCACTTGATGGCACTTAGCGAGTCTAACTGAGCACTTTACCTCATCAAGAAAATCCAGGCCATTATTCTTGGGGAAGTAAAGACGTGGCCTCCTTGATGAGTTGCTGCCGTCTACACCATCAATGGGGTTTAAACTCGTTGTACTGATCATGGTTGAAGAATGACTCACACCATCAATTTTCTTTCTCTTATCCACCAAGAGGGAAATATTATCTTCACTACTTGTACCTTCTCTATTCCTCCTTTTATTCTTCTTTTCGTATTAACAACTTTAAACGGCTCTTGTTCTTCACATTCACTGCTGCTGGACAGCTCCAAATCCGACAACAGTCCTCCTGCAGTACCCTCGGCTACATTGCTGTGTCTGCTGTATCCACCACCCAATTCAGTCATTTAATAAGCGACCTGCTCGCTGAAGCTCTTCCGTCAGCCATAACAGTTCGTGTCCAACCAGGGAGGTGTAGGAGAGCGACCTCACTACACTAGTACAGTTTCACTACACTAGTACATCTTCACTACACTAGTACATCTTCACTACAACACTAGTACATCTTCACTACACTAGTACATCTTCACTACACTAGTACATCTTCACTACACTAGTACATCTTCACTAAAACAATAGCACATCTTCTCTACACTATTTCATGTTCACTACAACACTAGTACATCTTCACTACACTAGTACATCTTCACTACACTAGTACATCTTCACTACAACACTAGTACATCTTCACTACACTCGTACATCTTCACTACAACACTAGTACATCTTCACTACACTAGTACATCTTCACTACACTAGTACATCTTCACTACAACACTAGTACATCTTCACTACACTAGTACATCTTCACTACACTAGTACATCTTCACTACACTAGTACTTCATGTCCTCAATATTAATTCAAATATTGTAAAATTCCAACCATATTAGTTTAAAACTGAACCAAGTCCGGAATTTTGACATTGACCTCACCAGACATTACAAAGAAACCAACCATCACCATCATGCGCTTTGCAATTGTTGAAGGTAAGGGTCAAGATGCCTTATTGGTGTTCATACCCAATAATCACCTGGAGTGGCTTAACCCCAGGGTGATCCTTGAATACGACCCCACCATGGACGCTGAGGAGTACCCACCTAAGGCTGTGATTTGGGTCCCTGATCAGTTCATCACCTCTGTTAATTTGGAGATGGTGTCCTCCAAACCACAGACCATAACCCACATGCTACCACCAGCTACACCCTGCCGGGAACCTTACAGGCGTCACGAGGACCACAGGCACGAGGACCACAGGCGCCACGAGGAGCAACAGTTCCACAGGCGCCACGAGGAGCAACAGTTCCACAGGCGCCACGAGGAGCAACAGTTCCACAGGCGCCACGAGGAGCAACAGTTCCACAGGCGCCACGAGGAGCAACCATTCCACAGGCGCCACGAGGAGCAACCGTTCCACAAGCGCCGTGACGAGCGGTTCTATGAAGAGCGGCGGTTCCGCGAAGAGCCTCGATTCCAAGGCCTCTGTCACAACTGCTCAGAGCTACGATGCCGCAGTCGTCAGGCACCGCGGTTCCACGACCATTACTGATACAATTGCTGATCAGTCGCGTCAACCCAAATATAATAAATTGTAAAACATTAATAAATTTTTTGTTGTTGTTTAATTGTTTTCTTTGTTCTTTATTACATTTTATGGAACAAGTACTGATTTATTTGATTATATTCACACGAATATTATTTTTTAAATTGTTTTACTTGAAAAAAACAAATTCCAATTAGAGTACAATGATGACTGTGGTGGAGTGAAGAAGAATGATAGCATTCCACACGTCTTGGTGGAAACTCTTCAGGTGATCCAAAAATATAAAAGGTTTAAAATATCATAAAATAGAGTATTTTTAATTTCTTAATGCAAATAAAATCTAAATAAAAGATAAAATTATACAATAAAAAGGGAATTTAAACGCCAATTTATGTAACTTAGAGAACGCTTCTCTCTCACCTTCTCTCTAACCTTCTCTCTCTCTCTCTCACCTCTCTAACCTTCTCTCTCTCTCTCACCTTGTCTCTCACCTTTTCTCTCACCTTCTCTCTCTGTTAACTAATATTTTGCACTAAATGGAGAAAATTAAATATTTTTTCATATTCAAACATTTATGATTTTTTTCTTTTCTTTTCTTGTGAAAACAAATACTAGACTCTTTCAACTTATTTTGTGCTGTAATGTCAGTTCTGTGATACTGTGTTTTGTACACTCATACTTATTGGAGAATTTTGATTGCTTATGAAACAAACAACAGCAGGCCCAATACACTGCTTGGAGTCATGTAGAAAGTCTTCTATCCACGCTAGGACATTTCCCCGAATTCCGTACCCTTCCAGTTTGATTGTTAGCCTTTCGTGGGGTACACTGGCGAAAGCCTTGGCAAAATCTATGTAAA
>NW_024730981.1:0-25778 GCF_018991925.1 Homarus americanus
CTAGAAGGCATTGCTGGGAGGTCACAGGCACCTGGAAGGCAGCGGTGTACCCCAGAGTGTCCGAGCTGCACACGAGGTCAATGCACCTGGGAGCCGGAGGCACCTGGGAGTGTCTGAGGTGCACCATGTCAGAGATGCACCAGGAGCGTCAGTGAACACCTGGGGTAAGCACAGGCCTGGGAGCGCATGGTGTACCAGGAGCACAGAGGAGCACCTGGGAGGCCAGAGGTACCTGGGAAAGCCTGAGGCACCAGGAGCAACCATGAGGTGCCTGGAGAGCCGAGATGCACCTGGGAGGCCAGGTGCACCCAGATTGTCTGAGGCATGCACCTGAGAGTGCCCGAGGTACCCGGGAGGTCTAGGAGCACCTGGGAGGAGAGTAGCAACTAGGAGGTCAGAAGTACCAAGATGTCAGAGCACCATGTCAGAGGTGAATGGAGGAGCAGAGGTGCACTGGAAACAGATGAGCACCTGGGAGTGTCAGAGGTTTACCAGAGAGGTTGAGGCACCTGGAAGTGCAGAAAACAGGAAGTGTCAGAGGAGCACCAGGGAGCAAGGAGTACCTGAGAGTGTCATAGAGGAGACCCAGGAGGCCAGGGGTGTACCAGGGAGAGCCAGAGGAGCACCTGGGAGCATCGAGGCACCTGGAGTATGAGAGGGGTGCACCTGGGAGTCCAGGCACCTGGGAGCAGAGACCTGGGAGTGTCAGGGGTGCACCTGGAGTGTCAGAGGCACCTGAGGTCTGAGGCACCAAGGAACCTGAGAAGCAACAGAGAGCGTCTGAAAATGAGCAGACAGAGGAGCACCTTGGATCGTCAGAGGAGTAACGGGAGGCAGGAGGCTTACCTGGGAGGTCCGAGTTGTACCTGGGGTGGCCAGGGATGCACCAGAAGGTCAGATGAAACCTGGGAGGTCAGAGGTTTACCCTGGGAGGCATGAGGACCTGGGAGTGTCAGAGGCAACTGGAGGTCAGGAGGTGCACCTGGGAGCATCAGAGGTGCACCTGGGAGTGTCTGAGGTGCACCTGGGAGTTCAGAGGAGCCATGGAGTGTCAGAGGTGTACCTGGGAGCAAGTGAGGTACCAGGAGGTCAGAGGTGAACCTGGAGAGGCCAGAGGTACCTAGGAGAGAAACCAGGGATTGTCTGAGGTGTACCCAGGGAGAGCCAGAGGTGCACCTGGGAGGCCAGAGAAACCTGGGAGGTGAGAGAGCACCAGGAAGCCAGAGGTACCTGGGAGGCCAGTGGTGCACCAGGAAGCCGGAGATGCACCTGATTGCCAGAGGTTCCTGGAGGCCAGAGGTCCACCAGGCAGTGTCTGAGCAGCACCTGAGCGTCAGGGAGCACGGAGCAGGACCTGAGGCTCAGGAGGCACCTGGGAGCACAGAGTACCTGGGAGGCCAGGAGAGTACCTGAGAGACAGGCACCTGGAGAGCCACAGGTACATGAGTGCTCGAGGTAACGGGAGGCCAAGGTGTACCTGGGAGGCAAGAGGCACCTGGAGTGTCAGAGGTACACAGGAGGCCAGAGGTGACCTGAGAGGCCCTGAGGTGCACCTGATGTCAGAGGTGCACCTGGCAGTGCCAGAGAGCACCTGGCAGTGTCAGAGGACTACCTGGGAGTGTCTGGAGGTGCACCTGGGAGCAAGCCAGAGGCACCGGGAGGCAGAGGAACCTGGGAGACAGAGGTGTAAACCTAGGAGCCCACACCCGAGGTCGGGAGCAACAGACTGGGAGCCAAGCTGACCGGCACTCAGAGCAACCACCAGGCAGCAACAGAGGCACATGGGAGGCAAGGGGTGCACCTGGGAGTGCTGAGATGCACAAGGAGTGTCGGAGGTGCACCTAGGGAGTGTCTGAGGTAAAGAGGCAGCAGCCACGAGCACCACCGAGCACAGAGAGCACCAAGAACGTCAGAGGAACCCAGAGGTCAGGAGGCACCTGGAGAGGCCAGAGGTGCACCTGGGAGGAGGCCACCTGGGAGGCCAGAGGCACCACAGTCTCAAAGAACTGAGGGCACGGGATGAAACCATGGGAGGCAGAGGCACCTGGGACACAGAGGCACCGGGAAGGCCAGAGGCAACCTGGCAGGTTCAGGTGCACCAGGAGGTCAGAGGTACATGGAGTGTCAGAGGCACCTGGAGGCAGGGATGCACCCAGGAATGCCTGAGGAGTACCTGGGAGTGTCTCAAGGCACCCGAGAGAGCCCGAGGCACCTGGGAGTGTCTCGAGCCACCTGGCAGTGTGGAGAGGAGCACCAGGGAGTGCCGGAGGTGTACCCGGGAGTGTCAGAGGCACACCTGAGGAGTGCCAGTGCACCTGGGAGTGTAAGAGGTGGGGACCTGGGAGTGTCAGAGGTGCACCTGGGAGCACAGAGTGCCAGAAGTCACAGAGGTACCTGGAAGTGTCTGATAAAATTATGAGTGTCAGGTAACACGCAAGTTCAGAGGACCTGGGAGACAGCGGAGCACCACTGAGGCCAGGAGTACCACTGAGTGTCAGAGAGTACCTGAGCAACAGAGGTACCAGAGTGCTAGGCACCCTGGGAGTGTCAGCGGAGGCACCTGGAAGCAAGCCAGGCACCTGGGAGCAAGCAGTGAGTACCTGGGATGTCGGAGGCACCAGGACAGGAGAAGGTACCTGGAGAGCCCGAGGCACCACAGAGGTCAGAGGCAAAATGGAGGTCAGAGGAGCCCAGGACAGCAGGAGCACCTTGGAGCACAGAGGTGGGCCAGCAAAATGAGGTGTACCTGGGAGGCCAGAGGTGTAACCAGGAGGTCAGAGGTACCTGGGAGGCCAGAGGTGTACCTGGGAGGTCTGAGGACCTGGAGGTCAGGGAGGTGTTCAGGGAGTGTCAGAGGTGTACCTGGAGTGTAAGAGGTGTACTGGGAGTGTCAGAGGTGCACTCTGGGAGGGCCGGAGGTACCAGGGAGGTGAAATGGCACCTGGGAGGCCAGAGGAGTACCTGGGAGAGCCAGAGGTACCTGGAATGTCAGAGGTGTACCTGGGAGGCCAGGGGTGACCTAGAGGCCGGAGATGCACCCTTGGGAGTGCCAGGAGGTGTTCCTGGGAGGCCAGAGGTGCACCTGGGAGGCCGGAGGTGCACTCCAGTGTCTCGTGTACCCGAGCGTCAGGGTGCACGGGAGGTCAGGGGTACCTGGGAGGCTCAGAGGGCACCTGAGCATCAGAGGGACCTGGGAGCCAGAGGTACCGGTAGTGTCAGTGGTGTACCTGGGAGGTCAAGAGGGTACATGGGAGGTCCAAGGTGCACCTGGGGAGCCAGAGATGTACCTGGGAGGTCACAGGCAACGGGAGGTCAGAGGTGTACCGGAGTGCCTGAGGCACCAGAGAGGCCTGAGGTGCACCAGTAGTGTCTGAGGTGCACCCAGTGCCCGAGTGTACCTTGCAGTGCCAGAGGAGTGACCTGGAGTCGAGGTGCACCTGGGAGGCACAAGTGGACCTGGGAGGTCAGAGGACACCTGGAGCAAGTCAGGGTACCTGGGAGGCCCAAGGTACCTGGGAGGCCGGAGGTGTACCGAGGCCAGAGTGCACGGACTGCAGAGGTGTACCCAGGCAAGTCAGAGGCACATGGGAGGCCAGGGGCACCTGGGAGGTCTGAGATACATGGGAGTGTCTGAGGCAAATCCTAGGAGTGTCTGAGGCACGTGGGAGCAGCTGGGGCGGAGCACCACGGAGTGTCAGAGGAGTACCACGGAGTGTCAGAGGAGACCTGGGAGGCCAGAGGTACCAAACAAAACCAACCAAAACCCCAGTACCTGGGAGCCAGTGGTACCGGGAGGCCAGAGGTGTACCTGGGAGGTCAGAGGTGCACCGGGAGTGTCAGAGGTGTACCCAGAGCGTCTGAGGTGCACTGAGAGGTTCTGAGGCACCTGGAGAAGCCCAGGCACCTGGGAGTGTCTGAGGTGCACCCAGGAGGCCAGAGGAGCACTCACGAGGTCAGAGGAGTACCACGGAGTGCTCAGAGTACCTGGGAGTGTCGGAGGTGTACCTGGGAGGCTAGGAGGTGCACCTGGGATTGTCTGAGGTGCACCTGGAGCCAGAGGTGTACCTGGGAGGCTGGTGTACCTGTAGTGTCTGAGGTGTGCCTGGGAGAGTCGGAGGTGTACCTGGGAATGCTCACAGGTGCACCTGGGAGGTCAGAGGTGCACGAGGTGCCAGAGGTGCACCTGGGGTGTCAGAGGTACCTGGGGGTGTAGAGGTGTACCCGGGAGGCCAGGGGAGGTGCACCTGGAGCACGAGGTGGACCAAGCCAGAGGAAATCAGGAATGTCAGAAGGAGTACCTGGGAGGTCAGGGGATGCACCTGGGAGGACAGCGGTACCTGGGAGGTCAGAGGTGTACCTGGGAGGTCTGAGGTACCGGAGGTCTGAGGTACCTGGAGTGTCTGGGGTACCTGGAGTGTCACAGGAGCACTAGTGAGTGCCGAGGTACCAATGAGGTCTGAGGTGTACCTGGGAGGTCAGAGGTGTGCATGGAGGTCTGAGGTACCTGGGAGGCCGGAGGAGCACCATGGAGTGTCAGACGAGTGCCACGGAGGCCAGGAGGAGCACCTGGGAGTGCCAGAGGTGTACCTGGGAGTGTGAGATGACCTGGGAGTGTCTGAGGGCACCTGGGACTGCAGAGGTACCTGGGAGCGTCTGAGGTGTACCTGGGAGGCCAGAGGAGTACCAGGGAGGCCAGAGGTGTACCCATGAGTGCCAGATGTACCTGGAGGCCAGAGGGTAACCTGGGAGGCCAGAGGTGTACCTGGGAGGTCAGAGGTGTACCTAGGAATGTCTGAGGCACCTGAGAGGTCTGGAGGTGCACCTGGGAGTGCCAGATGGCACCTGGGAGGTCAGAGGTGCACCTGGGAGTGCCGAGGTGCAACCAGGAGGTCTGAGGCATCTGGGAGGACAGGGTGCACCTGGAGTGTCGGAGGTGCACCTGTGAGTGTCTGAGGCATATCTGGGAGTGTCTGAGGTGTACCTGGGAGCATCGGAAGTGTACTTGGAATGTATGAGGTGTACCTGGGAGTGCCAGAGGTACCTGGGAGCATCGGAAGGTACTTGGATTGAATGAGGTGAACCTGGCAGTGTCAGAGGTGCACCTGGCAGTGTTAGAGGCACCTGGGAGTTTCTGAGGTGCACCTGGGAGGCTGTGGTGTGCACTGGGAGTGCAGGGTGCACCTGGGAGTGCCAAGGGTGCACCTGGGAGTGTCTGAGGTGCACCTGGGAGCATGGGAGGTGCACTGGGAGTGCCAGGGTGTACCTGGGAGTGTCAAAGGTGTACCTGGGAGCAGTCAGAGGCGAACCTGGATTGTTGGAGGTGCACCTGGGAGGCAGGGGTACCTGGGAGGCCAGAGGTACCTGGGAGGTCGGATGCACCAGGAGGTGAGAAGTGCACCTTGGAGGTCAGAGGAGCACCTGGGAGGCCAGAGGTTTACCTGGGAGTGTCTGAGGTACCTGGGAGGCCATGGGCACCAGGGAGGCCAGAGGAGTACCTGGGAGGTCAGAGGTGTACCTGGGAGGTGGAGGAACACCTAGGAGGTCAGGGGTGTCTCCAGGGAGGCCAGAGGCACTGGGAGCATGGAGGTGTACCTGGGAGTTTGGGAGGTGTACCTGGCAGTGCCAGAGGTGCACCTGGGAGTGTCTGAGGTACCTGGGAGGTGAGACGGGAGTGTCTGAGGTGTACCTTGGAGTGTCTGAAGAGACCTGGAGGTCTGAGGTACCTGAGATGTCTGAGGGTACCCAAATGCTGTGTACCTGAGTGTCAGTGGTACCAGGAGGTCAGAGGTACCTGGGAGTGTTAGGAGGAGCACCTGAGGATCGTCAGGAGGAGTACCTGGGAGGCCAGAGGTGCACCTGGGAGTGGCAAGTGTACCTGGGAGATCTGAGTTGTACCTGAGGTCAAAGGTGTACCTGGGGTGTCACTGGGTGTTCTGGGAGTGTCAGAGGTACCTGGAAGTGCCAGAATGTGTCCCCTGAAGTGGTCAGAGGTTTACCTGGAGGTCTGAGTGGTACCTGGGAGGTGGAAGGTACCTGGGAGGTCAGGGGAGTACCTGGAGGCCGAAGTGGGTACCTGAGGAGTGTCAGAGTGTACCTGGGAGTGTCAGTGGTGTACCTGGGAGGCCAGAGGTACCTGGGAGGCCTGAGGTGTACCTGGGAGCATAGAGGTACCTGGAAGTGTCAGGTGCACCTGGAAGTGTCAGCGGTGTACCCGGGAGTGATGAGCAGCCACCTGGAGGCCAGGTACCTGGGAGGTCGGAGGCACCTGGGAGGTCTGAGGTGCACCTGTGAGGACAGAGATGCACCAGGAGTGTCAGTGAATGGGGTGTTATGGAGGTACCTGGATGCCAGTGGCGTACCTGGGAGGTCAGAGGTACCCAGTGACTCAAGGGTGCCTGGGAGAGTCGGAGGTACCTGGGAATGGAGCAGGTACCTGGGAGGCCAGAGGTACCTGGGAATGTCAGAGGCACCTGGAGTGTCAGAGGTGTTCCTGGGGGTGTTAGGAGGTACCTGGGAGTGTCAGGAGGCACCTGGGAGCAACGGAGGTGCACCTGGGAGTGTCAGAGGTAAACAGGAACAGAAGGAGCACCTGGGAGGTCAGGGGATGTACCTGGAGGACAGCGCGGTACCTGGGAGGCTCAGAGGTGCACCTGGAGAGTCTGAGGAACCTCGGAGTGCCTGAGGTACCTGGGAGTGTCTGGGGTGTACCTGGGAGTGTCACAGGAGGCACTAGTGAGCGTCAGGAGTACCTATGAGTGTCTGAGGCACTGGGAGTGTCAGAGGCACATGGGAGGTCTGATGTGTACCTGGGAGCAGCCGAAGTACCAGAGTGTCAGACGAGGCCACGGAGTGCCAGAGGAGTACCTGGGAGTGCCAGAGGTGCACCTGGGAGGTCAGAGATGTACCTGGGAGTGTCTGAGGTACCTGGGACTGCCAGAGGTGTAACTGGGAGTGTCAGAGGTGTACCTGGGGAGGCCAGAGGAGCACCAGGAGGCCAGAGGTGTACCCAGAGTGCCTGATGTGTACCTCGGAGTGTCAGGAGGTGTACCTGGAGGCCAGAGGTGAACCTGGGAGTGTCAGAGGCATCTAGAAACGTCTGAGGTGTACCTGAGAGGTCTTGAGGGCACCTGGGAGGCCAGATGCACCTTGGAGGCCAGAGGTACCTGGGAGGCCAGAGGTGTACCCAAGGAGGTCTGAGGCATCTCAGATGTCAGGTGTACCTGGAGGCCGAGGGCACCTGGAGGCCTGAGGATATCTGGGAGTGTCTGAGGCACCTGGGGAGCACGAAGTGTACTTGGGAGGAGGTACTGAGAAACAGAGGTGTACCTGGGAGACGGGAAGTGCATGGGATTGGGAGGAGGTGTATTTGCAGGAAACAGAGGTGTACTCTGGTGTTAGAGGTGTACCTGGGAGTTTCTGAGGTGTACCTGGGAGTGTCAGTGGTGTACCTTGGGAGTGCTGTGTACTTGGGAGTGCTAAGGAGGTACTGGGAGGCAGCCTGAGGTGTACTCTGGTACTTGGGAGTGTTAGGGGATTTGAGTAGCCATGGTGTACTGAAATAGAGGTACCTGGATAGCCGAGGTGTACTCTGGACAGGGTGTATTTGGAAAAGCCAGGTGTACCCAGGGCACCTGGGAGCACCTAGAGTGTCAGGAAATTCCAGGAGCAGTCAGAGCAATCTGGGAGTATTTGAGTGCACCCAAGAGTTTGGAGGTGCAGCTCATAGTACAGAGGCCTGGAGTGTTGAGTACCTGGGAGTGTGAGGTGGCACTGGGAGCGTCTGAGGTGCACTTGAGGTCTGAAGTGGCACTGGGAGTGCACCTGGGAGAACAGCACTTTAGCGAGAGGGGACCTGGGAGTTCATGGTGCACTGTGAGTGTCAGATGCACCTGGATGAGTGAGTGCCTGAGATCGCTCAGAGGATTGGGAGCGTTCAGTACCCGAGTAAAACAATGCACCTGGGAGTGTCTGAGTTGTACTCAAACAGCTGCACCTGGGGTTGAGAACCAACAGAGGTCAGACGTCTGGGAGCAATCTGCATCTGGGAGACTATGTTATTGCACTATCTGGGAGTGCACCCGAGCAACCCAGGACTGTCTCGATAAGCAATCTCGAGTGTCTCGATGCACTGAATCTGAGATGTCTGAGGTGCACCTGAGATGAGAGGCACCTGAGCCAGGCACCTGAGCAACATGTGTGACCAGAGCACCTGATCAGATATAATCTGTATCGGAGGTGTCCTCTATGATAGACCTGGGAGGTCTAATAGGAGGGTTTGGGAGCATCTAGGAGGCCAGAGCACACCCTCATACACTCCCCAGGCACACACCTGGGGAGGTCAGCGGTACCTGGGAGTGTTAGACGTGTATCAGGAGTGACAGAGGAGTACATAGGAGGCCAGAGGGGTGCACCTGGGAGTGTGAGAAGTGTGTACCTGGGAGTGTCTGGGTGTACCTGAAATGTCAGGAGGTGCACCTGGGAGTGTCAGGGTGTACCGAATGTCAGTGGAGTACCTGGGAGTGCTCAGAGGTACCTGGGAGTGTCAGGAGGTGTACCTGGGAGTGTCAGAGGTGTACCTGGGAGGCCGGAGGTGTACCTGGAATTTAAGAAGTGCACCTGGGAGTGTCGAAGGCACCTGGGAGTGTCGGAGGTGCACCTGGGAGTGTCAGAGGTGTACTTGGGGAGGCCTGAAGTGTACCTGGAGTGTTAGAAGGTGTATCTGGGAGTGCCAGAGGTTCCTGGAGTGTCAGGAGGTGTACTTGGGAGGTCAGAGGTGTACCCGGAGTGTCAGATGAGTACCCACCTGGGAGTGTCAGAGTTGCACCTGGGAGTGTGAGAGGTGTACCCAGGGGAGTGTCTGGAGGTGTGCACCTGGGAGTGCTCAGAGGTGTACCCATGGAGGTCTGAGGTGTACCTTGGGAGTGTCTGGTGCACCTGGGAGTGTCAGGGGAGAAACCAGGAGGAAAGCAAGTGTACCTGGGAGTGCTGCGAGGTGTACCAGGGAGTGTCTGAGGTGTACCTGCGGAGTGTCAGAGAAGGTGTACCTACGAGTGTCATAGGTGTACCTGGGAGTCTCAGAGGTGTACCTGGGAGGTCAGAGGTGTACCTGGGAGTATCAGAGGTGTACCTGGGAGTGTCAGAGGTGTACCTGGGAGGTTGGAGTTGTACCTGGGAGTGTCGGAGGACCTGGGAGGCTCGGAGGTTTACCTGGGAGCATCAGAGGTACCTGGGAGTGTCAGGAGGTGTACCTGGGAATGTCAGAGGATGACTAGGGAGGTCAGTGAAGTACCTGGGAGTCTCGGAAGGTGCACTTGGGAGTCTCGGAGGTGTACCTGGGAATATCGGAGGTGTACCTGGGAATATCGGAGGTGTAACAGGGAGTGTCAGAGGTGTACCTGAGTCTCAGGAACCAGGAGTGTCAGAGGAGTACCTGGGAGTGTCAGAGGTGTACCTGGGGGAGTATCGGAGGTGTGCCTGGGAGTATCGGAGGTGTACCTGGGAGGTCAGAGGTGGACCTGTAATGAGGTGCCCGGAGTGTCAGAGGTGTACCTGGGATGTCAGGGGTGTAACTGGGAGGAGGTGTAACTGGGTATGTCAGAGGTGTACCAGGAGTGTCAGTGGAGTACCTGGGAGTCTCAAAGGTGTACCTGGGAGAACAGAGGTGTACCTGGGAATATCGGAGGTGTACCTAGGAGTGTCAGAGGTGTACCTGGGAGTGTCGGAGGTGTACCTGGGAGTGTCACAGGAGTGCCTGGGATTGCTGGGAGGTGTACCCAGTGTCAAAGGTACCTGGGAGGTCAGAGGAGTACCAGGAGTGTCAGGAGGAATACCTAGGGAGGTCAGAGGTACCTGGGAGTGTCGGAGTTGTACCTGGGAGTGTCGGAGGACCTGGGAGTGTCAGAGGTACCTGGGAGCATCAGAGGTGTACCTGGGAGTGTCAGAGGTGTAACTGGAATGTCAGAGGTATACCAGGGAGTGTCAGTGAAGTACCTGGAGTCTCAGGGTAACCTGGGAGTATGAGAGGTACCTGGGAATATCGGAGGTGTCCTGGGAATATCGGAGGGTACCAGGGAAATGGAGGTGTACTTGGGAGTGTCAGAGGAGTACCAGGGAGGTCAGAGGAATACCTAGGAGTGTCAGAGGTGTACCTGGGAGGTCAGAGGTGTACCTAGGGAGTACCGTAGGTTTACCTGGGAGTGTCGGAGTTGTACCTGGGAGTGTCGGAGGCGGACCTGGGAGTGTCAGAGGTGTACCTGGGAGTATCAGAGGCGTACCTGGGAGTGTCAGATGTCTACCTGGGAGTGTCGGAGTTGTACCTGGGAGTGTTAGACGTATCAGGGAGTGATAGAGGAGTACCTAGTAGTGTTAGAGGCAAAGTGATGCAGGGCACTGGAGGCTGTACCTGGGCGTGTTAGAGGTGTACCTGGGAGTGTCAGGTGTACCTAGAGTATCGGAGGATTACCTGGGAGTGTCGGAGTTGTAACTGGGAGTGTTAGACGTGTATCAGGGTGTGTCAGAGGTGTACTTGGGAGTGTCAGAGGTGTACCTGGGAGTGTCTGAGGTGTACCTGGAGTGTCAGAGGTGTGCCTGGGAGGTCAGAGGTGCTCCTTGAGTGTCTGAGGTACCTGGGAGGTCAGAAGTGTACTGGGAGTGTCAGAGGTACCTGGGAGCAGAGGTATCTAGGAGGAGGTACCTGGGAGTGACAAAGGAGTACCTAGGAGTGTCAGAGGTGTACCTGGGAGTGCCAGAGGTGTACCTGGGAGTGTCAGAGGTGTACCTGGGAGTGTCAGAGGTGTACCTGGGAGTGTCAGAGGTGTACCTGGGAGTGTCAGAGATGTACCTGGGAGTGTCAGAGGTGTATCTGGGAGTGTCGGACGTGTACCTGGGAGAGTCAGAAGTGTACCAGGGAATGTCAGTGGAGTACCTGGGATTGTCAGAGGTGTACCTGGCAGTGTCAGAGGATTACCTGGGAGTGTCAGAGGAGTACCAGGGAGTGTCAGAGGAATACCTAGGAGTGTCAGAGGTGTACCTGGGAGTGTCAGAGGTGTACCTAGGAGTATCGGAGGTTCACCTGGGAGTGTCAGAGGTGTACCTGGGAGTGTCGGAGGCGGACCTGGGAGTGTCAGAGGTGTACCTGGGAGTATCAGAGGTGTACCTGGGAGTGTCAGAGGTGTACCTGGGAATGTCAGAGGTATACCAGGGAGTGTCAGTGAAGTAACTGGGAGTCTCAAAGGTGTACCTGGGAGTATCGGAGGTGTACCTGGGAATATCGGAGGTGTACCTGGGAATATCGGAGGTGTACCAGGGAGTGTCAGAGGTGTACCTGGACGTCTCAGAGGTGAACCAGGGAGTGTCAGAGGAGTACCTGGGAGTGCTTGGGCGGTGTACCTGGGAGTATCGGAGGTGTACCTGGGAGTATCGGAGGTGTACCTGGGAGTGTCAGAGGTGTACCTGGGAGTATCAGAGGTGTACCTGGGAATGTCAGAGGTGTACTTGGGAGTGTCAAGGGTGTAACTGGGAGTCTCGGAGGTGTAACTGGGAATTTGAGAGGTGTACCAGGGAGTGTCAGTCGAGTACATGGGAGTCTCAAAGGTGTACCTGGGAGTATCAGAGTTGTACCTGGGAATATCGGAGGTGTACCTGGGAATATCGAAGGTGTACCTGGGAATGTCAGAGGTGTACCTGGGAGTGTCGGAGGTGTACCTGGGAGTGTCAGAGGTGTACCTGGGAGTGTCAGAGGTGTACCTGGCAGTGTCAGAGGTGTACCTGGGAGTGTCAGAGGTGTACCTGGGAGTGTCAGAGGTGTACCTGGGAGTATCGGAGGTGTACCTGGGAGTATCGGAGGTGTACCTGGGAATGTCAGAGGTATACCTGGGAGTATCAGAGGTGTACCTGGGAGTGTCGGAGGTGTACCTGGCAGTGTCTGAGGTGTACCTGGCAGTGTCTGAGGTCTACCTGGCAGTGTCAGCGGTGTACCTGGGAGTGTCAGCGGTGTACCTGGGAGTGTTAGACGTGTAGCAGGGAGTGACAGAGGAGTACCTAGTATTGTTAGAGGTGTACCTGGGAGTGTGAGAAGTGTACCTGGGAGTGTCTGAGGTGTACCTGGGAGTGTCAGAGGTGTACTTGGGAGTGTCAGGGGTGTACCAGGGAATGTCAGTGGAGTACCTGGGAGTGTCAGAGGTGTACCTGGGAGTGTCAAAGGTGTACCTGGGAGTGTCAGAGGTGTACCTAGGAGTGTCAGAGGTGTACCTGGGAGTGTCGGAGGTGTACATGGGAGTGTAAGAAGTGTACCTGGGAGTGTCGGAGGTGTACCTGGGAGTGTCAGAGGCGTACTTGGGAGTGTCAGAGGTGTACCTGGAAGTGTCAGCGGTGTACCTGGAAGTGTCTGAGGTGTACCTGGGAGTGTCAGAGGTGTGCCTGGGAGTGTCAGAAGTGCACTTGGGAGTGTCTGTGGTTTACCTGGCAGTGTCTGAGGTGTACCTGGCAGTATCGGAGTGTACCCGGGAGTGTCAAAGGTATACCTGGGAGTGTCAGAGGTGTACCTTGGAGTGTCAGACGTGTACCTGGGAGTGTCAGAGGTGTACCTGGGAGTGACAGCGGTGTACCTGGGAGTGTCGGAGGTGTTCCTGGGAGTGTGAGAAGTGTACCTAGGAGTGTCGGCGGTGTACCTGGGAGTGACGGAGGACTACCTGGGAGTTTCAGAGGTGTACTTGGGAGTGTCAGAGGTGTACCTGGGAGTGTCACCGGTATACCTGGGAGTGTCTGAGGTGTACCTGGGAGTTTCAGTGGTGTGCCTAGGAGTGTCAGAGGTGCACTTGGGAGTGTGAGAGGTGCACCTTGGAGTGTCTGAGCTGTACCTGGGAGTGTCTGAGGTGTACCTGGCAGTGTCTGAGGTGTACCTGGCCGTGTCTGAGGTGTAACTGGCAGTGTCAGCGGTGTACCTGGGAGTGTTAGAGGTGTATCAGGGAGTGACAAAGGAGTACCTAGAAGTGTCAGAGGTGTACCTGGGAGTGTCAGAGGTGTTCCTGGGAGGGTCAGAGGTGTACCTGGGAGTGTCAGAGGTGTACCTGGGAGTGTCAGAGGTGTACCTGGGAGTGTCAGAGATGTACCTGGGAGTGTCAGAGGTGTATCTGGCAGTGTCGGATGTGTACCTGGGAGTGTCAGAAGTGTACCAGGGAATGTCAGTGGAGTACCTGGGATTGTCAGAGGTGTACCTGGCAATGTCAGAGGAGTACCTGGGAGTGTCAGAGGAGTACCAGGGAGTGTCAGAGGAATACCTAGGAGTGTCAGAGGTGTAACTGGGAGTGTCAGAGGTGTACCTAGGAGTATCGGAGGTTTACCTGGACGTGGCAGAGTTGTACCTGGGAGTGTTGGAGGCGGACCTGGGAGTGTCAGAGGTGTACCTGGGAGTATTAGAGGTGTACCTGGGAGTCTCAGAGGTGAACCAGGGAGTGTCAGAGGAGTACCTGGGAGTGTCAGAGGTGTACCTTGGAGTATCGGAAGTGTACCTGGGAGTATCGGAGGTGTACCTGGGATTGTCAGAGGTACAGCATGTCAGAGGAATACCTGGAGTGTCAGAGAGGAGTACCGGGGTGTCAGAGGTGTATCTGGGAGGTCAGAGGTGTACCTGGGAGTGTCAGAGGTGTACCTGAGTCCAGAGATGTACCTGGAGTGCCAGAGGTGTACTTGGGAGGTCAGGGTGTAACTGGGAGTATCGGAGGTACCTGGGAGTATCGGAGGTACCTGGGAGGCAGAGGTGCCTGGGAGTATCGTAGGTTTACCTGGGAGTGCCGGAGTTGTACCTGGGAGTCGGAGGCGGACCTGGGAATGTCAGAGGTGTACCAGGAGTGTCAGTCGAGTACCTGGGAGTCTCAAAGGTACCTGGGAGTATCAGAGGTGTACCTGGGATCGGAGGTGTACGTGGGAATATCAGAGGTACCTGGGAGTGTCAAGCACTGGGAGCTGGAGGTGCACTGGGAGTGTCACAGGAGTACCTGGGATTGTCAGAGGTGTACCTGGCAGTGTCAGAGGTGTACCTGGGAGTGTCAGAGGTGTACCTGGAAGTGTCAGAGGTGTACATTGGAGTGTCAGAGGTGTACCTAGGAGTGTCAGAGGTGTACCTGGGAGTATCAGAGGTGTACCTGGGAGTGTGAGAAGTGTACCTGGGAGGTGTCTGGGGTGTACCTGGGAGTGTCAGAGGTACCTGGGAGGCAGGGGTACCTTGGAGTATCGGAGGTTTACCTGGGAGTGTCGGAGCTGTACCTGGGAGTGTTAGGATGTGTATCAGGAGTGTCAGAGGTGTACCTGGGAGGCCAGAGGTGTACCTGGGAGTGTCTGAGGTGTACCTGGGAATGTCAGAGGTGTGCATGGGAGTGTCAGAGGTGCACTTGGGAGTGTCAGAGGTGCTCCTTGAGTGTCTGAGGTGTACCTGGGAGCACAGGAGGTACCTGGGAGGCAGAGGTGTACCTGGAGTCAGAGGTGTATCTGGGAGGCAGAGGTGTACCTGGGAGGCAGAGGTGTACCTGGGAGTTCAGAGATGTACCTGGGAGTGTCAGAGGTGTGCCTGGAGTGTCAGAGGTGCACTTGGGAGTGTCGGAGGTGTCCTTGGAGTGTCTGAGGTGTACCTGGGAGTGTCAGAGGTACCTGGAGAGTCAGCGGTGTACCTGGGAGTGTCAGAGGTGTATCTGGGAGTGTCAGGTGTACCTGGGAGGTCAGAGGTGTACCTGGGAGTTTCAGAGATGTACCTTGAGTGTCAGAGGTGTACCTGGGAATGTCAGAGGTATACCAGGAGTGTCAGTGAAGTACCTGGGAGTCTCAAAAGTGTACCTTGAGTATCGGAGGTACCTGGGAATATCCGAGGTGTGTACCTGGGAATATCGGAGGTGTACCAGGAGTGTCAGAGGTACCTGGGAGTCTCAGAGGTGAAATAGGGAGTGTCAGAGAGTACCTGGGAGTGTCAGAAGTGTTCCTGGGAGTATCGGAGGTGTACCTGGGAGCATCGAGTACCTGGGAGTGTCAGAGGTACCTGGGAGTATCGTAGGTTTACCTGGGAGTGTCGGAGTTGTACCTGGGAGGCCGGAGGACCTGGGAGTGTCAGAGGTGTACCTGGGAGTATCGGAGGCGTACCTGGGAGTGTCAGAGGTCTACCTGGGAGTGTCGGAGTTGTACCTGGGAGTGTTAGACGTGTATCAGGGAGTGATAGAGGAGAACCTAGTAGTGTTAGAGGTGTACCTGGGAGTGTGAGAAGTGTACCTGGGAGTGTCTGGGGTGTACCTAGGAGTATCGGAGGTTCACCTGGGAGTGTCGGAGTTGTACCTGGGAGTGTTAGACGTGTATCAGGGAGTGTCAGAGATGTACCTGGTAGTGTCTGAGGTGTTCCTGGGAGTGTCAGAGGTGTGCCTGGGAGGTCAGAGGTGCACTTGGGAGTGTCAGAGGTTCTCCTTGAGTGTCTGAGGTGCACTTGGAGTGTCAGAGGTACCTGGGAGTGTCTGAGGTGTACCTTGAGTGTCAGAGGTGTACCTGGGAGGTCAGAGGTGCACGTGGGAGTGTCAGAGGTGTATCTGGGAGGTCAGAGGTGTACCTGGGAGTGTCAGAGGTGTACCTGGGAGTGTCGGAGTTGTACCTGGGAGTGTCTGTGGTGTACCTGGCAGTGTCAGAGGTGTGCCTGGGAGTGTCAGAGGTGCACTTGGGAGTGTCAGAGGTGCTCCTTGGAGTGTCTGAGGTGTACCTGTGAGTGTCTGAGGTGTACCTGGCAGTGTTTGAGGTGTACCTGGCAGTGTCTGAGGTGTACCTGGCAGTGTCAGCGGTGTACCTGGGAGTGTCAGCGGTGCAACTGGGAGTATCGGAGGTGTACCTGGGAGTGTCAGAGGTGTACCTGGGAGTATCAGAGGTGTACCTGGGAGTGTCACAGGAGTACCTGGGATTGTCAGAGGTGTACCTGGCAGTGTAAGAGGTGTTCCTGGGAGTGTCAGAGGAGTACCAGGGAGTGTCAGAGGAATACCTAGGAGTGTCAGAGGTGTACCTGGGAGTGTCAGAGGTGTACCTACGAGTATCGTAGGTTTACCTGGAGTGTCGGAGTTGTACCTGGGAGTGTCGGAGGCGGACCTTGGAGTGGTCAGAGGTGTACCTGGGAGATCAGAGGCGTACCTGGGAGGTCAGAGGTCTACCTGGGAGGTCGGAGTTGTACCTGGGAGGCGTAGACGTGTATCAGGAGTGTCAGAGATGTACCTGGGAGTGTCAGAGGTACCTGGGAGTGTCTGAGGTGCACCTGGAGTGTCAGAGGTGTGCCTGGGAGTGTCAGAGGCACCTGGGAGGTCAGAGGTGCTCCTGAGTGTCTGAGGTGTACCTGGGAGTGTCGGAGGTGTACCTGGGAGGCCAGAGGCCTGATGTCAGAGGTGTATCTGGGAGTGTCAGAGGTGTACCTGGGAGTGTCAGAGGTGTACCTGTGAGTTTCAGAGATGTACCTTGGAGTGTCAGAGGTGTACCTGGGAATGTCAGAGGTATACCAGGGAGTGTCAGTGAAGCAACCTGGGAGTCTCAAAAGTGTACCTTGGAGTATCGGAGGTGTACCTGGGAATATCCGAGGTGTACATGGGAATATCGGAGGTGTACTTGGGAGTGTCAGAGGAGTACCAGGGAGTGTCAGAGGAATACCTAGGAGTGTCAGAGGTGTACCTGGGAGTGTCAGAGGTGTACCTAGGAGTATCGTAGGTTTACCTGGGAGTGTCGGAGTTGTACCTGGGAGTGTCGGAGGCGGACCTGGGAGTGTCAGAGGTGTACCTGGGAGTATCAGAGGCGTACCTGGGAGTGTCAGAGGTGTACCTGGGAGTGTCGGAGTTGTACCTGGGAGTGTTAGACGTGTATCAGGAGTGATAGGGGACTACCTAGTAGTGTTAGAGGTGTACCTGGGAGTGTGAGAAGTGTACCTGGGAGTGTCTGGGGTGTACCTGGGCGTGTCAGAGGTGTACCTGGGAGTGTCAGGGGTGTACCTAGGAGTATCGGAGGATTTCCTGGGAGTGTCGGAGTTGTAACTGGGAGTGTTAGACGTGTATCAGGGTGTGTCAGAGGTGTACTTGGGAGTGTCAGAGGTGTACCTGGGAGTGTCTGAGGTGTACCTGGGAGTGTCAGAGGTGTGCCTGGGAGTGTCAGAGGTGCTCCTGGAGTGTCTGAGGTGTACCTGGGAGTGTCAGAGGTGTACCTGGGAGTGTCAGAGGTACCTGGGAGGCTGAGGAGGTATCTGGGAGTGTCAGAGGTTTACCTGGGAGTGCCAGAGGTGTACCTGGGATTGTCAGGGTGTAACTGGGAGTGTCGGAGGTGTAACTGGTATGTCAGATGTACCAGGAGTGTCAGTGGAGTACCTGGGAGTCTCAAAGGTGTACCTGGGAGTATCAGAGGTGTACCTGGGAATATCGGAGGCCTGTGGAGTGTCAGAGGTGTACCTGGGAGGTCGGAGGTACTTGGGAGTGTCACAGGAGTACCTGGGATTGTCAGAGGAGTACCTGGCAGTGTCAGAGGTGTACCTGGGAGGTCAGAGGAGTACCAGGGAGTGTCAGAGGAATACCTAGGAGGTCAGAGGTGTACCTGGGAGCCAGTGGGAGTACCTAGGAGTATCGGAGGTTTACCTGGGAGTGTCGGAGTTGAACTGGAGTGTCGGAGGGGACCTGGGAGTGTCAGAGGTGTACCTGGGAGTATCAGAGGCGTCCTGGGAGTGTCAGAGGTCCACCCAGAATGTCAGAGGCATACCCAGGAGTGTCAGTGAAGTACCTGGGAGTCTCAAGGGTGTACCTGGGAGTATCGTAGGTGTACCTGGAATATCGGAGGTATACCGGAATATCGGAGGTGTACCAGGGAGTGCCAGAGGTGTGCCTGGGAGTCTCAGAGGTGAACCAGGAGTTAGAGGAGTACCTGGGAGTGCCAGAGGTGTACCTGGGAGCATCGGAGGTGTACCTGGGAGTATCGGAGGTGATGCTGAGGCCTGGGAGTATCAGAGGTACCGGAGTGCCAGAGGTACTTGGGAGGTCAGGTGTAACTGGGAGTATCGGGGTGTACCTGGGAGTACCGGAGGTGTACCTGGGAGGTGCGGAGGTGTACCTGGGAGTATCGTAGCCTTGGAAGCCGGAGTTGTACCTGGGAGCGTCGGAGGCGGACCTGGGAATGTCAGAGTAGCACCAGGGAGGTCAGTGAGTACCTGGGAGTCTCAAAGGTGTACCTGGGAGTATCAGAGGTGTACCTGGGAATATCGGAGGTGTACGTGGGAATATCGGAGGTGTACCTGGGAGTGTCAAAGGTGTACCTGGGAGTGTCGGAGGTGTACCTGGGAGTGTCACAGGAGTACCTGGGATTGTCAGAGGTGTACCTGGCAGTGTCAGAGGTGTACCTGGGAGGTCAGAGGTAATGGAAGTGTCAGAGGTGTACATTGAGTGTCAGAGGTAACCTAGGAGTGTCAGAGGTACCTGGGAGTATCAGAGGTGTACCTGGGAGGTGAGAAGTGTACCTGGAGTGTCTGGGGTGTACGGGAGTGTCAGAGGTGTACCTGGGAGTGTCAGGTGTACCTAGGAGTATCGGAGGTTTACCTGGGAGTGTCGGAGCTGTACCTGGGGTTAGATGTGCATCAGGGAGTGTCAGAGGTGTACCTGGGAGTGTCAGAGGTGTACCTGGGAGTGTCTGAGGTACCTGGAATGTCAGAGGTGTATGGGAGTGTCAGAGGTGCACTTGGATGTCAGGTAAACCTTGGAGGCTGGGAGGTGTACCTGGGAGTGCAGAGGTGTACCTGGGAGTGTCAGAGGTATCTGGGAGTGCAGAGGTGTACCTGGGAGTGTCAGAGGTGTACCTGGGAGTTTCAGAGATGTACCTGGGAGTGCAGAGGTATCTGGGAGTGTCGGACGTGTACTTGGGAGGCTGAGGTGTACCAGGTAATGTCAGTGGAGTACCTGGGAGTGTCAGAGGTGCACCTGGGAGTGTCAGCAGTACTGGGAGTGTCATAGGTGTACCTGGGAGTGTCAGAGGTGTACCTGGGAGTGTCAGAGGTGTACCTGGGAGTGTGAGAGGTGTACCTGTGAGTGTCAGAGGTGTACCTGGGAGTGTCATAGGTGTACCTGGGAGTGTCGGAGGCGGACCTGGGAGTGTCAGAGGTTTACCTGGGATTGTCAGGGGTGTAACTGGGAGTGTCGGAGGTGTAACTGGGTATGTCAGAGGTGTACCAGGGAGTGTCAGTGGAGTACCTGGGAGTTTCAAAGGTGTACCTGGGAGTATCAGAGGTGTACCTGGGAATATCGGAGGTGTACCTGGGAATATCGGAGGTGCCTAGGAGTGTCAGAGGTGTACCTGGGAGGTCGGAGGTGTACCTGGGAGTGTCACAAGAGTACCTGGATTGTCAGAGTTGTACCTGGCAGTGTCAGAGGTGTACCTGAGTGTGAGAGGAGTACCAGGGAGTGTCAGAGGAATACCTAGGAGTGTCAAGAGGTGTACCTGGGAGTGCAGAGGTGTACGAGTATCGGAGGTTTACCTGGGAGGTCGGAGTACCGGGAGTGTTGGAGGCGGACCTGGGAGTGTCAGAGGGGTGTACCTGGGAGTGTCGGAGGTGTACCTGGGAGAGTCACAAGAGTACCTGGGATTGTCAGAGGTGTAACTGGCGCAGAGGTGTGTACCTGGGAGTGTCAGAGGAGTACCAGGAGGTCAGAGAATACCTGGGAGGCCACAAGGTACCTGGGAGTGTAAGAAGTGTACCTGAGTTTCGGAGGTGTACCGGAGGTGGAGGTGTACCTGGGAGTGTTGAGTTGTACCTGGGAGTGTCAGGGGTGTACCTAGGAGTATCGGAGGTTTACCTGGGAGTGTCGGAGTTGTACCTGGGAGTGTTAGGCGTGTATCAAGGAGTGTCAGAGGTGTACCTGGGAGTGTCAGAGGTGTCCTGGCAGGACGGAGGTGTACCTGGCAGTGTTTGAGGTGTACCTGGCAGTGTCTGAGGTGTACATGGCAGTGTCAGCGGTATACCTGGGAGTGTCAGCGGTGCACCTGGGATTATCGGAGGTGTACCTGGGAGTGTCAGATGTGTGTCAGGAATGTCAGTGGAGTACCTGGGAGTGTCAAAGGTGTAACTGGGAGTGTCAGAGGTGTACCTGGGAGTGTCAGAGGTGTACATGGGAGTGTCAAAGAAGTACCTAGGAGTGTCAGAGGTTTACCTGGGAGTGTCAGAGGTGTACCTGGGAGTGTCAGAGGTGTACCTGGGAGTGTCAGCGGTGTACCTGAGAGTGTCGGAGGTGTACCTGGGAGGTGTGAGAAGTGTACCTGGGAGGTCGGAGGTGTACCTGGGAGGTCTGAGAACCTGGGAGTGTCAGAGGTGTACTTTGAGGTTAGAGGTGTACCTGGGAGTGTCAGCGTGTACATGGGAGTGTCAGAGGTGTACCTAGGAGTGTCTGAGGTGTACCTGGGAGTGTAAGAAGTGTAACCTGGAGGTGTACCTGGGGGTGTCGGAGTTGTACCTGGGAGTGTTAGACGTGTATCAGGGAGTGACAGAGGAGTACCTAGTAGTGTTAGAGGTATACCTGGGAGTGTGAGAAGTGTACCTGGGAGTGTCTGGGGTGTACCTGGGAGTGTCGGAGTTGTACCTGGGAGTGTTAGACGTGTATCAAGGAGTGTCAGAGGTGTACCTGGGAGTATCAGAGGTGTTCCTGGGAGTGTCGGAGGTGTACCTGGGAGTGTCGGAGGTGTACCTGGGAGTGTCTGTGGTGTACCTGGCAGTGTCAGAGGTGCCTGGGAGTGTCAGAGGTGCACTTGGGAGTGTCAGAGGTGCTCCTTGGAGTGTCTGAGTACCTGTGAGTGTCGAGGTGTACCTGGCAGTGTTTGAGGTGTACCTGGAGTGTCTGAGGTGTACCTGGCAGTGTCAGCGGTGTACCTGGGAGTGCTCAGCGGCAACTGGGAGTATCGAGGTGACCTGGAGTGTCAGAGGTGTACCTGGAGTATCAGAGGTGTACCTGGGAGTGCCACAGGAGTACCTGGATTGTTCAGAGGTGTACCTGGCAGTGTCAGAGTGGTTCCTGGGAGTGTCAAGGAGTACCAGGGAGTGTCAGAGGAATACCTAGGAGTGTCAGAGGTGTACCTGGGAGTGCAGAGGTACCTAGGAGTATCGTAGGTCACCTGAGTGTCGGAGTTGTACCTGGGAGTGTCGGAGGCGGACCTGGGAGGTCAGAGGTGTACCTGGGAGTATCAGAGGCATACCTGGGAGTGTCAGAGGTCTACCTGGGAGTGTCGGAGTTGTACCTGGGAGGTTAGACGTGCATCGGGAGTGTCAGAGATGTACCTGGGAGTGCCAGAGTGTACCTGGGAGTGTCTGAGGTGTACCTGGGAGTGTCAGGAGGTGTGCCTGGGAGTGTCAGAGGTGCACTTGGGAGTGTCAGAGGTGCCCTGGAGTGTCTGAGGTACCTGGGAGGCAGAGGTGTACCTGGGAGAGTCAGCGGTGTAACCTGGGAGTGTCAGAGGTGTATCTGGGAATGTCAGAGGTGTACCTGGGAATGTCGAGGTCACTAGGAGTGCAGAGGTGTACCTGGGAGTCTCAGAGGTGAAACTAGGGAGTGTCAGAGGAGTACCTGGGAGTGTCAGAAGTGTCCTGGAGTATCGGAGGTGTACCTGAATATCGAGGTGTACCTGGAGTGTCAGGAGGTGTACCTGGGATATCGTAGGTTTACCTGGGAGTGTCGGAGTTGTACCTGGGAGTGTCGGAGGCGGACCTGGGAGTGTCAGAGGTGTACCTGGGAGTATCGAGGCGTACCTGGAGTGTCAGAGGTCTACCTGGGAGTGTCGGTTGTACCTGGAGTGTTAGACATGTATCAGGGAGTGATAGAGGAGAACCTAGTAGTGTTAGAGGTGTACCTGGGAGTGTGAGAAGTGTACCTGGGAGTGTCTGGTGTACCTGTACCTTGGGTATCAGAGGTGCACCATGGGTGTCTGATGTGTACCTGGGAGTTTCAGGAAGGTGTACCTGGGAGTTTCAGAGGTGTACCTGGGAGTGTCAGAGGTGGAACTTGGAGTGTCAGAGGTGTACCTGGGAGTGTCAGGGGTACCTGGGAGTGTCGGAGGTGTACCTGGCAGTGTCAGCAGTGTACTGGGGTGTCAGAGGTGTACCAGGGAGTGTCAGTGGAGTACCTGGGAGTGTCAAAGGTGTACCTGGGAGTGTCAGAGGTGTACCTGGGGGTGTGAGGTGTACCTTGGGTGTCAGAGGTGTACTTGGGAGTGTCGGAGGTGTACCTGGGAGGTGTGAGAAGTGTGCCTGGGAGTGTCTGGGGTGTACCTGGGGTGTCAGAGAGGTGTACCTGAGAGTGTCGGAGGTGGACCTGCTGGGAGTGTCAGAGGTGTGCCTAGGGTGTCAGAGGTGTACCTGGAGTGTCAGCGGTGTACCTGGGAGTGACTGAGGGTGTACCTGGGGGTGTCAGAGGTGTGCTTGGGGTGTCAGAGGTGCCCGGGAGGTGTGGGCTGCCTTGGGTGTCTGAGGTGTGCCAGGAGTGTCCAGAGGTGGCCTGGGAGTGTCTGAGGTGTGCCTGGCAGTGTCATGAGGTGTACCTGGCAGTGTCAGCGGTGTACCTGGGAGTGTGAGAGCGGTATGCCGGGAGTGTTAGAGGTGTATCAGGGAGTAACAGAGAGTACCTAGGAGTGTCAGAGGTGTACCTGGGAGTGTAAGAAGTGTACCTGGGGTATCTGTGGTGTACCTGGGAGTGTCAGAGGTGTATCAGGGAGTGTCAGGGTGTACCAGGGAGTGTCAGTGGAGTACCTGGGAGTGTCAGAGGTGTACCTGGGAGTGTCAGAGGTGTACCTGGGGTGTCAGAGAGGTGTATCTGGGGTGTCAGAGGTGTACAAGTGTCAGAGTAGTACCTGGGAGTGTCAGTCAGTGTACCTGGGAGTGTCTGAGGTGTGCCTGGGAGGTATCGGGGAGAACCAGGGGTGTAAGAGGTGTGCCTGAGGTGTCAGAGGTGTACCTGGGGAGTGTCAGAGGTGAACCAGGGGTGTCAGAGGTGTACCTGGTAGTATCATTGGTGTACCTGGGAGTGTCAGAGGTGTATCTGGAAGTGTCAGAGGTGGACCCAGGGAGTGTCTGAGGCGTACCTTGGAATATCGGAGGTGTACCTGGAGTATCGGAGGTGTACCTGGGAGGTCGGAGGTGTACCTGGGAGTGTTAGAAGTGTACCTGGGAGGTCGGAGGTGCCCCGGGAGTGTCGGAGGTGTACCTGGCAGTCAAGTGGTGTACCTGGGAGTGTCAGAGGTGTACCAGGAGTCGCCAGTGGAGTACCTGGGAGGTCAAAGGTGTACCGGAGGCCGAGGTGCACTGGGGGTGTGGAGAGGTGTAATCTTGAGTGTCAGGAGGTGTACTTGGGAGGCTTTGAGGTGTACCTGGGAGTGTGAGAGAAGTGTACCTGGGAGTGCCTTGGGTGCACCTGGGAGGTCAGAGGTGTAAATTGGGAGGTCAGAGGTGTACCTGGAAGGTCACAGGAGTAGCCCTGGATTGTCAGGAGGTGTACTCTGGCAGTATCAGGAGTGTACCTGGGAGGTCAGAGATATACCTGATTTCAGAGGTGTATCTGGGAGGTCGGACGTGCACCTGGGAGGCCGAGGTGTACCCAGGGAATGTCATTGGAGTACTTGAGAGAGTCAGAAGTGTACCTGGGAGAGTCAGAGGTGTACCTGGGAGTGTTTTGAGTGTACCTGGAAGTGTGAGAAGTGTACCTGGGAGTGTCGGAGGTGCACCTAGGGCATTAGGAGGTGTACCTGGGAGCCAGGTGTACCTGAGCATCAGGAGGTGCACCATGGAGGTCTGATGTGTACCTGGGAGTTTCAAAGGTGTACCTGGGAGTTTCAGAGGTGTACCTGGGAGGTCAGAGGAACTGGAGTCAGAGGTGTACCTGGGAGGCCAGAGGTGTACCTTGGGAGTGTCGTGGAGGTGTACCTGGCAGTGCCCAGCGGTGTACCTGGGAGGCCAGAGGTGTACCAGGAATGTCAATAAAGGGAGTACCTGGGAGGTCAGCGTGTACCTGGAGGCCAGAGGTAAAAAAATCTGGGGTGTGAGAGGTGTACCTTGGAGGTCAGAGGTGTACTTGGGAGTGCCGAGGTGTACCGAGTGTGAGAAGTGTACCTGGGAGGCCCAAAAATGGGAGGTCAGAGGTGTACCTGAGAGTGCTCGGAGGTGTACCTGGGAGGTCAGGAGGTGTACTTGGGAGTGTCAGAGGTACCCGGAGTGTCAGCGGTGTAAATTTGGAAGTGACTGGAGGTGTACCTTGGGGTGCCGAGGTGCTTGGGAGGCCGAGGTGCACTGGGGAGTGCCGATGTGCACCTTGGGAGTGTCTTGAGGTGTACCTGGAAAATCTGGAGGTGTACCTGGTGTGTTCCGGAGGTGTACCTTGGCAGTGTCTGAAGTGTACCTGGCGAAAAATAAAGGGTGTACCTGGGAGTGTGAGCGGTATACTGGGAGGTTAGGAGGGCCAGGAGTAACAGAGGAGCTCAGAGTGTCAGAGGTGTACCTGGGAGTGTAAGAAGTGTAACGGGAGCATCTGTGTACCTGGGAGGCTGGGGAGGTGTATCAGGGAGTGTCAGGGGTGTACCAGGGAGGCCAGTGAGAATCTGGGAGAGTCAGGAGGTACCTTGGGAGTGTCAGAGGTGTACCTGGGAGTGTCAGAGGTGTATCTGGGAGTGTCAGAGGTGTACCTGGGAGTGCCAGAGGTACCTGGGAGTTGTCAGTCGTGTACCTGGGAGTGTCTGAGGTGTACCTGGGGAGTATCAGGGGAGAACCAGGGAGTGTAAGAGGTGTAACGAGAGGTCAGAGGTGTACCAGGGAGTGTCAGAGGTGAACCAGGGAGTGTCAGAGGTGTACCTGGTAGCATCATTGGTGCACCTGGGAGTGTCAGAGGTGTATCTGAAGTGTCAGAGGTGAACCACAGGGAGTACCTGAGTGCACCTGGGAAATACTTGAGGTGTACCTGGGAGTATCGGAGGTGTACCTGGGGAGTCGGAGGTGTACCTTGGGAGGCAGGGAAGTGTAACGGGGAGTGTCGGAGGTGTTCCTGAGTGTCGGAGGTGTACCTGGCAGTGTCGGAGGTGTACCTGGCAGTGTCAGCGGTGTACCTGGGAGTGTCAGAGGTGTACCAGGGAATGTCAGTGAGTACCTGGGAGGCCAGGCGTACCTGGGAGGTCAGAGGTGTTCTGGGGTGTGGAGAGGTGTACCTTGGAGTGTGAGAGGTGTACTTGGGAGTGTCGGAGGTACCCATGTGAGTATGTGTACCTGGGGTGTCTGGGGTGTACCTGGAGGCCAGAGGTGCACCTGGGAGTGTCAGAGGTGCACCTGGAAGTGTCACAGGAGTACCTGGGATTGTCAGAGGTGTAATTTAAAGGCATCAGAGGTGTACCTGGGAGTGTCAGAGATATACCTGGGATTGTCAGAGGTGTATCTGGGAGTGTCGGACGTGCACCTGGGAGGCCAGGTGTACCAGGGAATGTCATTGGAGTACTTGAGAGAGTCAGAAGTACCTGGGAGTGTCAGAGGTGTACCTTGAGGCCGAGGTGTACCTGGGGAGAGTCAGAGGTGTACCTGGGAGTGTCGGAGGTGTACCTGAAGTGTGAGAAGTGTACCTGGGAGTGTCGGAGGTGTACCTGTAAGTAGAGGTGTACCTGGGAGGTCAGAGGTAAAATCTTGAGTATCAGAGGTGCTCCATGGAGTGTCTGATGTGTACCTGGGAGTTTCCCAGAGGTGTACCTGGGAGTTTCCAGAGGTGTACCTGGGAGGTCAGAGGGACCTTGGAGTG
>NW_024730982.1:0-41161 GCF_018991925.1 Homarus americanus
GTTGCACTCGATCAAGGACTTTGTTATACTCGATCAGGGACTTTAAAACCGACCAGAGTTTGTTACACTTGATCAGGAACTTTGCTATACTCGATCAGGGACTTCATATACTCGATTAGCGACTTGTTATACTCGATCAGGAGACTTTGATATGGTTTGACTAGACTTTGTTATACCTCAACTGTGGGTTTTTGTTGTCGACTGGGGGAGCTTGTTACACTCGACCAGGGACTTTTGTTATACTCGATGACGGGCCTTGTTAAACTCTATGAGGGACCTTTGTTATACCTGACCAGGGATGAAACACTCGATCAGGGGCCTTTGTTAACCCCGATCAGCCATAGTTATACTCGATCAGGGACTTTGTTATACTTATCAGACTTTGTTATACTCGATCAGGGAGTTTTGTTATACTCGACCAGAGGACTTTTGTTATACGATCAGGGGCCTTGTTATATTTTAGATCAGGCCTTGTTATACCTCCATCAGTGACTTTTGTTATACCTTTTGACCAGGGTTCTTTTGTTATACCCGATCAGGGGACTTTTTGCTATACTCGATCTGAACTTTGTTATACTCGGTGAGGGACTTTGTTACACTCGATCAGGGACTTTGTTATACCTTGTTCAGGGAATTTGTTATACTTGGATCAGGGACTTTTGGTTATACTCGGGATGAGGGGGGCTTTTGTTATACACGATCAGGGCTTTGTTATACTGGATCAGTGGCCTTTGTTATAATTGCACCAAGGGACTTTTGTTATACCTCGATCAGGGACTTGTTATACTCGATCAGGGGCCTTAGTTATACTCCATCATGGAGCTTTGGTTATACTCGACCAGGGTTCTTGTTACTCTTGACCAGGGAGTTTACGAGATTTTACCAGGGACTTTTGTTATACCTCGGCGAGGGCCTTTTGTTAAAAAACGAGGGCCTTTTGTTATACTCGACCAGGGGGATCTTGTTATACCTGTTGAGGCCTTGTTAAACTCCGATGAGGGGCTCGGCGATACCTCGATCAGGGTACTTTGTTATACCTCTATCGACTTTGCTATACCTTCCAGCTCTCGGATCAGGGGCTTTTGTTATAGCTTCGATTAGGGGAACTTTGTTTTGCTCGATCAGGCGATTCTTGTTATACTCGATCAGCGGATTCTTGTTATTATTCTCGATGAGGGTTTTGTTATAATTCGATCAGGGGATTTTGCTATCCTCTGACTAGAAACCTTTGTTATACCTCGGTGAGGGGAATTTGTTATTCTTGATCAGGTGACTTTGTTCTACTCTGTTCAGTGGACATTGTTATACTTGATCAGGGACTTTTGTTATATTGGGATGAGGGGCTTTGTTATACACGAATCAGGGGCTTTGTTATACTTGACTTCAAGGGGCTTTGTTTTTAATCGTGTTCATGGACTTTTATATTCTCGATCAGGGACTTTTGTTATACTCGATCAGGGGCTTTGTTAAACTCGACGAGGGCCTTTGTTACCTGACCAGGGGACTTTGTTATACTCGGATCAGGGGCCTTGTTAAAACACGATCAGGCCTTTGTTATACCTTGATCAGGATTTTATATTCTCATCAGGGACTTCATATACCTTGTTCAGGGACTTGGTTATACTTGGATCAGGACTTTGTTATACTCGATGAGGGGCCTTTGTTATAATTTCCTTAGACCAGTGGGACTTGCCATAAACTTTCAGGGACTTTATTATACCTCGATCAGGGACTTTGGTTATACCTGATCAGGGACTTGTTATACTCGACTAGGGAGTTTGTTATACCTGACCAGGGATCTTTACACTGGATCAGGGCCTGTAGGGAGTTACACGCTGATCAGGGGACTTTGTTATACTCGATGAGGGGCCTTTGTTATACTCCATAATCAGGACTTTGTTATACTCGGATCAGCACTTCGTTATTCTTGATCTTGGGGGATTTTGTTGTACCATTCAAGGACTTGCGAGTACCCTGATTAGGGACTTTTGTTAAACTCGATATAAGGGCTTTGTTATAATCGACCAGGGACTTGTTATACTCACGATCAGTACCTACAACCCGATACGGGGACTTGTTGTAATCAATCAGGGACTTATATACCCGATCAGGGGGACTCTTGTTATAATCGACCAGGGAGCTTTGTTATACCGATCAGGGAACTTTGCTATACCCGATCAGGGCCTTTGTTAAACTTGATCAGGGGCCTTGTTATACCTCGATCAGGGGACGTTGTTATACTCGATCAAGGAACTTTGTTCTTGTTATACTCGATAAGGGCCTTTGTTAAGCTTCGATCAGGGGCCATTGTTATACTCGATCAGGGACTTTGTTATACTCTATCAGGGGACTTTGTTATCTCTTTCGATCAGGGCTTTGTTGCTCTCGATTAGGGAACTTTGTTATATACTCGATCAGGGACTTTGTTATACTCGACCAGGGGAGTTTGTTATGCACAAACCAGGGGACTGCTATACTCGATCAGGAGACTTTGTTATACTCGATGACGGGCCTTGGTTAAACTCTATGAGGGACCTTTTTTATACTCGACCAGGGGACTTTGTTATAATCGTTCAGGGGACTTTGTTATACTCGATCAGGGGACTTTGTCATACTCGATCAGGGGACTTTGTTATACTCGATCAGGGGACTTTGTTATACTCGATCACCGGATTTTGTTATACTCCATCAGGAGACTTTGTTATACTCGATGAGGGGCCTTTGTTAAACTTGATCAGGGGCCTTTGTTATACACGATCAGGGGACTTTGTTATACTCGATCAGGGGACTTTGTTATACTCGATCAGCGGACTTTGTTATACTCGATCAGGAGACTTTGTTATACTCGATGACGGGCCATTGTTAAACTCTATGAGGGACCTTTGTTATACTCGACCAGGGACTTTGTTATAATTGTTCAGGGGACTTTGTTATACTCGATCAGGGGACTTTGTTATACCCGATCAGGGGACTTTGTTATAATCGACCAGGGGAGTTTGTTATACTCGATCAGGGGACGTTGTTATACTCGATCAGCGGACTTTGTTATACTCGATCAGGAGACTTTGTTATACTCGATGAGGGGCCTTTGTTATACTCGATCAGGGGCCTTTGTTTTACTCGATCAGGGGACTTTGTTATACTCAACCAGGGTTCTTTGTTATACTTGATCAGCGGACTTTGTTATACTCGATCAGGAGACTTTGTTATACTCGATGAGGGGCCTTTGTTATACTCGATCAGGGGCCTTTGTTATACTCGATCAAGGGACTTTGTTATACTCTTAGGGTTCTTTGTTGCCACTTGACCGGGGGAGTTTGTTATACTCGACCAGGGACTTTGTTATGCTCGATGGCGGGGCACTTTAAAACTCTGAAGGGACGCTGTTGCCTCGACCAGGGACTTTGTTACACTCGATCAGGGACCTTTGTTAAACTCGATCAGGGGCCATAGTTATACTCGATCAGGGGACTTTGTTATACTCTATCATGGGACTTTGTTATACTCGATCAGGGGAGTTTGTTATACTCGACCAGGGGACTTTGATATACTCGATCAGGGGCCTTTGTTAAACTCGAAAAGGGGCCTTTGTTATACTCGATCAGGGAACTTTGTTATACTCGATCAGGGGACTTTGTTATACTCGACCAGGTGAGTTTGTTATACTCGACCAAAGGACTTTGTTATACTCAATGAGGGGCCTTTGTTAAACTCGATGAGGGGCCTTTATTATACTCAACCAGAGGACTTTGTTATACTCGATCAGGGGCCTTTGTTAAACTCGATTTGGGGCCTTTGTTATACTCGATCAGGAGACTTTGTTATACTCGATCAGGGGACTTTGTTATACTCGATCAGCGGACTTTGTTATACTCGATGAGGGGCCTTTGTTGTATTCGATCAGGGGCCTTTGTTATACTCCATCAGGGGACTTTGTTATACTCGACCAGGGTTCTTTGTTATACCCGATCAGGGGAATTTGCTATACTCGATCAGGGGACATTGTTATACACTATGAGGGGGGCTTTGTTATACTCGATGAGGGAACTTTGTTATACTCGGTGAGGGGACTTTGTTACACTCGATTAGGGGACTTTGTAATACTCGTTCAGGGGACTTTGTTATACTCGTTCAGGGAACTTTGTTATACTTGATCAGGGGACTTTGTTATACTCGATGAGGGGGCTTTGTTATACACGATCAGGGGCTTTGTTATACTTGATCAGTGGCCTATGTTATAATCGTTCAAGGGACTTTGTTATACTCGATCAAGGGAATTTGTTATACTCGATCAGGGGACTTTGTTATACGCGACCAGGGGAGTTTGATATACTCGACCAGGGGACTTTGTTATACTCGATGAGGGGCGTTTGTTAAACTCGATGAGGGGCCTTTGTTATACTCGACCAGGGGACTTTGTTATACTCGATCAGGGGCCTTTGTTAAACTCGATCAGGAGCCTTTGTTATACTCGATCAGGGGACTTTGCTATACTCTATCAAGAGACTTTGTTATACTCGATCAAGGGGCTTTGTTATACTCGATCAGGGAACTTTGTTATACTCGATCAGGGGCCTTTGTTATAATCGTTCAGGGGACTTTGTTATACTCGATCAGGGGACTTTGTTATACTTGATCAGGGGACTTTGTTATAATCGACCAGTGGAGTTTGTTATACTCGACCAGGGGACTTTGCTATACTCGATCAGGGGCCTATGTTAAACTTGATCAGGGGCCTTTCTTATACTCGATTAGGGGACTTTGTTATACTCGATCAGGGGACTTTGTTATACTCGATCAGCGGACTTTGTTATACTCGATCAGGAGACTTTGTTATACTCGATGAGGGGCCTTTGTTATACTCGATCAGGGGCCTTTGTTATACTCGATCAGGGGACATTGTTATACTCAACCAGGGTTCTTTGTTATACTTGACTAGGGGACTTTGTTATATTGGACCAGGGGACTTTGATTATACTCGATGAGGGGCCTTTGTTAAACTCGATGAGGGACCTTTGTTATACTCGACCAGAGGACTTTGTTACACTCGAAGAGGGGCCTTTGTTAAACTCGATCAGGGGCCATAGTTATACTCGATCAGGGGACTTTGTTATACTCGATCAGCGGATTTTGTTATACTCGATCAGGAGACTTTGTTATACTCGATGAGGGGCCTTTGTTATACTCGATCAGGGGACTTTGTTATACTCAACCAGGGTTCTTTGTTATACGCGATCAGCGGACTTTGTTATACTCGACCAGGGGACTTTGTTATACTCGATGAGGGGCCTTTGTTTAACTCGATGAGGGACCTTTGTTATACTCGACCAGGTGACTTTGTTACACTCGATCAGGGGCCTTTGTTAAACTCGATCAGGGGCCATAGTTATACTCGATCAGGGGACTTTGTTATACTCGAACAGGGACTTTGGTATACTGACCAGGTGAGTTTGTTATACTCGACCAGGGACTTTGTTATACTCAATGAGGGCCTTTGTTAAACTCGATGAGGGCCTTTGTTATACTCGTCCAGGGGACTTTGTTATATACTCGATCAGGGGCCTTTGTTAGAAGCTCGATCAGGGGCGTATACTCGATCAGGGGACTTTGTTATATACTCGATCAGGGGACTTTGTTATACTCGATCAGGGGACTTTGTTATACTCAATGAGGGGCGCTGTTAAACTCGATGAGGGCCTTTGTTATACTCGTCAGGGACTTTGTTATACTCGATCAGGGGCCTTTGTTAAACTCGATCAGGGTCTTTGTTATACTCGATCAGGGGACTTTGTTATACTCGATCAGGGGACTTTGTTATACTCGATCAGCGGACTGTTATGCTCGATCAGGGACGTTGTTATTCTCGATCAGGGGCCTTTGTTATACTCGATCAGGGGACTTTGGTATACTCGACCAGGTGAGTTTGTTATACTCGACCAGGGGACTTCGTTATACTCAATGAGGGGCCTTTGTTAAACTCGATGAGGGGCCTTTGTTATACTCGTCCAGGGGACTTTGTTATACTCGATTAGGGGCCTTTGTTAAACTCGATCAGGGGCCTTTGTTATACTCGATCAGGGGACTTTGTTATACTCGATCAGGGGACTTTGTTATACTCGATCAGCGGACTTTGTTATACTCGATCAGGGGACGTTGTTATTCTCAATCAGGGGCCTTTGTTATACTCGATCACGGGCCTTTGTTATACTCCATGAGGGGACATTGTTATACTCGACCAGGGTTCTTTGTTATACTCGATCAGGGGACTTTGTTATACTCGATCAGCGGACTTTGTTATACTCGATCAGGGAACTTTGTTATACCCGATCAGGGGACTTTCTATACTCGATCAGGGGACAGTGTTATACTCTATGAGGGGGGCTTTGTTATACTCGTTCAGGGGACTTTGTTATACTTGATTAGGGGACTTTGTTATACTCGATGAGGGGGCTTTTTTATACACGATCAGGGGGCTTTGTTATACTTGATCAGGGGCCTTTGTTATAATCGTTCAAGGGACGTTGTTATACTCGATCAGGGGACTTTGTTATACTTGATCAGGGGATATTGTTATACTCGACCAGGGGAATTTGATATACTCGACCAGGGGACTTTGTTATACTCGATGAGGGGCCTTTGTTAAACTCGATCAGGGGCCATTGTTATACTCGATTAGGGGCTTTTGTTAAACTCGATGAGGGGCCATTGTTATACTCGATCAGGGGACTTTGTTATACTCTATCAGGGGACTTTGTTATACTCGATCAGGGGGTTTTGTTATACTCGATTAGGGAACTTTGTTATACTCGATCAGGGGACTTTGTTATAATCGACCAAGGGAGTTTGTTATACTCGACCAGGGGACTTTGCTATACTCGATCAGGGGCCTTTCTTAAACTTGATGAGGGGCCTTTGTTATACTCAATCAGGGGACTTTGTTATACTCGATCAGGGGACTTTGTTAGCTCATGATCAGGAAAGATTCTGTTATACTCTCGATGACGGCCTTTTGTTAAACTTATGAGGACCCTTGTTACACCGACCAGGGGAATTTGTTATAATCGTTCAGGGACTTTGTTATACTCATCAGGGACTCTTTATTATACTCGATAAGGACTTTGTTATAATCGACCAGGGGAGTTTGTTATACTTTGACCAGGGGACTTGCTATACTCGATCAGGGCCTTTTTTGTTAAACTTGATCATGGGCCTTTGTTATACCTGATCAGGGGACTTTGTTATACCGATCAGGGGACTTTATTATACTCGATCAGCGGACTTTTGTTATACCTGATCAGGAGACTTTGTTATACCTTTCATCGCGGACTTTGTTATACCTGGGATCAGGGAGTTTGTTACACCGACCAGGGACTTTGTTACACCTGGGATCAGGGGCCTTTGTTAAACTCGATCGAAAATTCATAGCTATACTCTCGATCAGGGACTTTGTTATACTCTTGGATTGAAGTGGATTTTTGCATGGCACTTGATCAGGAGACTTTGTTGATACCTGGATGAGGGCCTTTACATACTCTCGATCAGGGCCTTGTTATACTCCCGATCAGGACTTTGTTATACCCAACCAGGGTTCTTTATTATACTTGACCAGGGAGTCATGGTACCGGGACCAGGTGACTTTGTTATACTCGATGAGGGGCCTTTGTTATACCCGATGAGGGACCTTGTTATACTCGACCAGGGGACTTTTCTTACACTCGATCAGGGGCCTTTGTTAAAACCTGATCAAGCGGGCCATAGTTATACTGATCAGGGGACTTTTGTTATGCTCGATCAGCGGATTTTGTTATGCCTCGATATGAGACTTTGTTATACTCCAATGAGGGGCCTTTGTTAAACTCTCGCGATGAGGGGCCTTTGTTATATCTGACCAGGGACTTTGTTATACCTGATGAGGGGCCTTTGTTAAACCCCGATGAGGGCCTTTGTTATACCCGATCAGGGGATTTTATACTCGATCAGGACTTTTGTTATACTCGATCAGCGGATTCCCTATACTTCATCAGGGACGTTGTTATACTCGATCAGGGCCTTTTGTTATACCTGATTAGGGCCTCGTTATAATTCCATCAGGGGACTTTTGTTATACTCGACCAGGGTTCTTTGGTGATACTCGGATCAGGGACATTGTTATACTCTCTATGAGGGGGGCTTTGTTGTTTCGGGATCAGGGAACTTTGTTATACCCGGTGAGGGGGACTTTGTTGGCACCCCGATCAGAGGATTTGTTATACTCGTTCAGGGACTTGTTATACTTGAATAGGGGACTTTGTTATACTCTCGATGAGGGGGGGCTTTATACACGATCAGGGGCTTTTGTTATACTTAATCAGTGGCCTGTAATCGTTAAGGGACTTTGTTATACCCGGATCAGGGGATCTTTGATATACTCGATCAGGGAACTTTTGTTATACTCTGACCAGGGGAGTTTGTTATACTCGACCAGGGACTTTGTTATGCTCGATGAGGGGCCTATGTTGAAACCCGATGAGGGGCTCTTGTTATACTCAACCAGGACTTTGTTATACTCATCAGGCCTTTGTTCAACTCCGGATCAGGGGCCTTCGTTATACTGGATCAGGGGACTTTGGCGCACGCTTACCTTTGTTATACTCGATCAGGGGCTATATACTCGATCAGGGAACTTTTGTTATACCTGATTAGGGCCTTTTGTTATAATCGTTCAGGGACTTTGTTATATCGCCAGATCAGGGGACTTGTTATGCTCAATGAGGGGCCTTTGTTAAACTCTCGCGATGAGGGGCCTTTGTTATACCTTCTCGACCAGGACTTGTTATATTTCGATCAGTGGCCTTTGTTACAAACCTCGGGATCAGGGCCTTTTCATACTCGATCAGGGGACCCTAGTTACTCGGACCAGTGACTTTGTTATACCCGACCAGCGGACTTTTGTTATAATTTCAATCAGGGACGTTGTTATATCGCGATCAGGGCCTTTGTTATACTTGATCAGGGGCCTTGTTATACTCCTCTTCAGGGGACATTGTTATACTCGACCAGGGTTCTTTGTTATACTCGACCAGGGGAGTTTGTTATACTCGACCAGGGAACTTTGTTATTCTCGATGAGGGGCCTTTGTTAAACTTGATGAGGGGCCTTTGTTATACTCGGCCAGGGGACTTTGTTATACTCGATGAGGGGCCTTTGTTAAACTAGATGAGGGGTCTTTGTTATACTCGATCAGGGGACTTTGCTATACTCGATCAGGGGGCTTTGATATAGTCGATTAGGGAACTTTGTTTTGCTCGATCAGGTGACTTTGTTATACTCGATCAGCGGACTTTGTTATACTCGATCAGGGGATTTTGCTATCCTCGATCAGGGGACATTGTTATACTCTATGAGGGGGCTTTGTTATACTCGATCAGGGAACTTTGTTATATTCGGTGAGGGGACTTTGTTATACTCGATCAGGGGACTTTGTTATACTCGTTCAGGGGACTTTGTTATACTTGATCAGGGGACTTTGTTATGCTCGATGAGGGGGCTTTGTTATACACGATCAGGGGGCTTTGTTATACTTGATCAGGGGCCTTTGTTTTAATCGTTCAAGGGACTTTTTTATACTCAATCAGGGGACTTTGTTATACTCGATTAGGGGGCTTTGTTAAACTCGATGAGGGGCCTTTGTTATACTCGACCAGGGACTTTGTTATACTCGATCAGGGGATCTTGTTATTCTCGATCAGGGGACTTTGTTATACTCGTTCAGGGGACTTTATTAAACTTGATCAGGGGACTTTGTTATACTCGATGAGGAGCCTTTGTTATACTCGACCAGGGGACTTTGTTATGAACGTTCAGGGGACTTTGTTATACTCGATCAGGGGACTTTGTTATACTCGATCCGGGGACTTTGTAATACTCGACCAGGGGAGTTTGTTATACTCGACCAGGGGACTTTGTTATACTCGATCAGGGGCCTTTGATAAACTCGATAGGGGGCCTTTGTTATACTCGATCAGGGGACTTTGTTATACTCGATCAGCGGACTTTGTTATACTTGATCAGTGGCCTTTGTTATACTCGATGAGGGGCCTTTGTTATACTCAATCAGGGGACTTTGATATACTCGATCAGCGGACTTTGTTATTCTCGATCTGGGGATTTTGTTATACTCGATCAGGGGACTTTGTTATACTTGATTAGGGGACTTTGTTATACTCGATCAGGGGCCTTTGTAATACTCCATCAGGGGACTTTGTTATACTCGACCAGGTTTCTTTGTTATACCCGATCAGGGGACTTTGCTATACTCGATCAGGGGACATCGTTATACTCTATGAGGGGGGCTTTGTTATACTCGATCAGGGAACTTTGTTATACTCGGTGAGGGGACTTTGTTACACTCGATCAGGTGACTTTGTTATACTCGTTCAGGGGACTTTGTTATACTTGATTAGGGGACTTTGTTATACTCGATGAGGCGGCTTTGTTATACACGATCAGGGGCTTTGTTATACTTGATCAATGGCCTTTGTTATAATCGTTAAAGGGACTTTGTTATACTCGATCAGGGGACTTTGTTATACTCGATCAGGGGACTTTGTTATACTCGACCAGGGGAGTTTGATATACTCGACCAGGGGACTTTGTTGCTACTCGATGAGGGCCTTTGTTAAACTCGATGAGGGGCCTTTAGTATACTCGACCAGGGGACCTTCAGTTATACCTCGATCAGGCCTTTGTTTAACTCTGGGATCAGGTGCCTTTGGCTATACCAATCAGGGGACTTTTGTTATACTTACTCAGGAGACTTTTGTTATACTCGATCAGGGGGCTTTGTTATACTCGATCAGGGAACTTTTGTTATACTCGATCAGGCACTTTTGTTATAATCGTTCAGGGACTTGTTATAATCGATCAGGGGACTTTGTTACATCGATAAGGGACTCTTTGTTATAATCGACCAGGGAGCTTTGCTGCTGCTGCTATACTCTGGATCAGGGGACTTTGCTACTCGATCAGGGCCTTTGTTAAACTTGGATCAGGGCCTTTGTTATACTCTTCTATCAGGTGACTTTGTTATACTCGATCAGGGGACTTGTTATACCTGGATCAGCGGACGTTGTTAGTACCTGGATCAGGAGATCTTTGTTATACCTGATGAGGGGCCTTTTGTTGCCACGATCAGTCTTTTGTTATACTCCCGATCAGGGATTTTGCTATCCGATCAGGGGGACATTGTTATACCTCTTATGAAGGGGGCTTTTGTTATACTCGATCAGGGAACTTTGTTATATTCGTGAGGGGACTTTTGTTATACTCAGATCAGGGACTTTGTTATACTCGTTCAGGGGACTTTGTTATACTTGATCAGGACTTTGTTATGCTCGATGAGGAGGGCTTATATAAATGATCAGGGGCATTTGTTATACTTGATCAGGGCCTTGTTTTAATCGTCTGATGACGATACTCTATCAGACTTGTTATATCGATTAGGGGGCTTTGTTAAACTCCCGATGAGGGACTTGTTATACTCGACCAGGGACTTTGTTATACTCCGATCAGGATTTTTTATACTCGATCAGGGGACTTTGTTATACTTTCTTTTCAGGGACTTTGTTATACTTGATCAGGGACTTGTTATACTCGATGAGGAGCCTTGTTATACTCCCGACCAGGGACTTTGTTATAAACGTTCAGGGACTTTTTGTTATACCTGGATCAGGGACTTTACACCCGATCCGGGACTTTGCCATAATTCGACCAGGAGTTATACTGACCAGGGTCTTTGTTATACCTGATCAGGTATTGTTAAACCCGATCAGGGGCCTTTTTATACTCGATCAGGGACTTTGTTATACTCAGGATCAGCGGACTTGTTATACTTGATCAGGGACTTGTTATACCAACAGAGGGGCCCTTGATATACTCAATCAGGACTTTACAACTGATCAAAGACTTTGTTATTCTCGATCTGGGGATTTTGTTATACTCCGATCAGGGACTTTTGTTATACTTAGGATAGGGACTCGGTTATACCCACCCAACCACACCCCAACTGACCAGGTTTTTTGTTATAACACGCATCAGGACTTTGCTACTCAAGATCAGGGACATTGTTATACTCTATGAGGGGGGCCTTTATACACTCGATCAGGGAATCCTTGTTATACCCTCGGTGAGGGGACTCTCTGTTACACCAGATCAGGCATGATCAAAAGTAATACCCGTTCAGACTTGCTTATACTTCTGACAGGGACTTTGTTATACTCGATGAGGGGGTTATACACGATCAGGGCTTTTACAATGGATCAGTGCAGCCCTGTTATACCATCAACAGGACTTCGTATACATCCGATCAGGGAACTTTATATACTCGATCAGGGACTTGTTATACTCAACCAGAGTTTGATACTCACCAGGACTTGTTATACCTACGAGGGGCCTCTGTTAACCTTAATCAGGGACTTTGTTATACTCGATCAGCGGACCTTGTTATTCTCGATCTCAGATTTGTTATACCCGATCAGGGACTTTGTTATACTCTGATTAGGGACTTTTATATACTCTGACTCAGCCTTTGTTATAAGCATCAGGGAACTTTGTTATACTACGACCAGGTTTTCGTTATAACCGATCAGGGACTTTTGCTATACTCGATCAGGGACATTGTTATACTTAGGGGGGGTCTTGAATATCGATCAGGAACCTGTTATACTCGATGAGGGGGATTGTTACACACCCATCAGGGACTTTATATACTTTATCAGGCCTTTGTTACAATCGTTATGCCGACCCTGTTATACCACAGGGACTCCGTCATACACAATCAGGACTTCCAGCTATACTTGATCAGGGGACTTTGTTATAACCGATAAAGGTTTGTTATACACGATCAGGGCTTGTTATACCTCGATCAGGGACTTTGTTATAACCAGAAAGGACCTTTGATATACCGACCAGGGACTTTGTTACACCTCGATGAGGGCCTCGTTAAACCCGATGAGAGGCCTTTGTTATCACTCGACCAGGGACTCTGTTACACCCCGGACTCAGGGCCTGTTTAACCCGATCAGGTGCCTTTGTTATAATCCCGATCAGGGTCTTTGTTAAATACTCATCAGGAGACCTTTACACCGATCAGGGCTTTGTTATACTCGATCAGAACCCTTGTTATAATCGATCAGGGGACTTTGTTATGCCCTATAAGGACTTTGTTATAAAACAACCAGGCCAGTTTGTTATACCGCAAGTGACTTGCCATACCATCAGAGCCTCGTTAAACTTGGATCAGGGCCTTTGTTATACCTATCGATCAGGTGACTTGTTATACTCGATCAGGGACTTTGTTATACTCTGGGATCAGAGACTTTTGTTATACCCGACAGGGCCTTGTTATACACGACAGTGACCCAGACTATACCGACAGTGACTTGTTACACCAACCAGGTCTTTGTTATACTTGGACCAGAAGCTTGTTATTCTCAACCAGGACTTTATACTGATGAGGGCCTTTGTTAAACCCGATGAGGACCTTTTGTTATACTGACCAGGACCTTGTTACACGATCAGGCCCTTTGTTAAACCCGATCAGCCATAGTTATACTTCCGATCAGGACTTTGTTATACTTATCAGGGGACTTTGTTATACCGATCAGGGCTTGTTAAACCCGATCAGGAGCCATTGTTATGTCAAGGACTATACCTCGATCAGGGGACTTTGGTATACTCCCGACCAGGTGAGTTTAAGTTATACCCGACCAGGACTTTGATATGCCCAATGAGGCCCTTTGTTAAACCTCGATGAGGCCTTTCATACCCGACCAGGACTTTGTTATACTCGATCAGCGGCCTTTTGAAAAACTCGCGATCAGGGCCTTGTCATACTCGATCAGGGACGTAGTAATACTCGATCAGGGGCCTTGCTGAACAGGCCTGTTTACTCATCAGGACTTTGTATACCTCGACCAGGCTCTTTATACTCGCCCAGGGAAGTTTGCTATACTCGACCAGGACTCTGGCACGAGGCCTCAACCAGATGGGGCCTGTATATACTATGACCAGGTTTTTTTACACGATCAGAGACAAGCACTCGATCAGGACATTGACACTCTATGAGGGGGCTTTATACCCGATCAGGAACAAGAGGGCCTGAATGATAGGAACTTTTCTCTGGGATCAGATGAATTTGTTATACTCGATCAGCGGATTCAAAGTAATACCTCGATGAGGGGTTCATAACCTCGATCAGGATTTTTCTATCCTCGATCAGGGACATTGTTATACCTATGAGGGGCCATAATTTTTGATGAGGAAACTTTGTTATACTCGTGAGGACTTGTTATACCTGATGATACTTTGTTAAACTCGATGAGGCCTTTGTTATAATCCTGACCAGGACTTATATACTCTGGATCAGGGTTATGATCAGTCTGACTGTGATTTGCTATTCTCGATCAGGGACTTTAAAATACTTGCTCAGGACTTTGTTATAATTGATCAGGACTCGTTATACCTGATACAGAGGGCCTTTGTTATACCGACCAGGGACTTTGTTATAAAACGTTCAGGGACTTTAACAGTACTGATCAGGACTAAAGGATACCCGACCAGGGGAGCGACATTTCCACCAGGACTTTGTTATACCCGATCAGGGCCTTTTGTTAAACTCATATCAGCCTTTGTTATACTCGATCAGGGGACTTTGTTATACCCGATCAGACTTTATAATGATCAGACCAGATACCTTCCGGGATCAGGAACTTTTGTTATAATTTCGGTGAGGACTTTTGTTATACTCGATCAGGGGACTTATATACTTGTTCAGGGAATTTGTTATACTTGATCCAGGGAATTGTTATACCCGATGAGGGGCTTGTTATACACGATGAGGGGGCTTCTTGTTACACGGATCAGGGCCTTTGTTATAATCGTTCAAGGGACTTTGTTATACTTAATCGCGGACTTTGTTATACCTTTTGACCACGTAGCTTGTTATACTCGACCATGCGACTTTGTTATACTCGATCAAGGCCTTTGTTAAACCCGACTAGGTCCCCGAAAGTACTCGATCAGGGACTTTTGTTAAACTCGATCAGGGAACTTTTGTTTTACTGGACCGCCAGGAGAGTTTGTTGTTATTCTCATCGCGGGACTTTGTTATATTCGCGTTGAGGGGCCTTGTTATACCTCGATCAGGGACTTTTGTTATACTCGATCAGAGGCCTTTGTTATTCTCGATCATGGGACTTTGTTATACTCGATGAGGGCCTTTTTGTTATATTCTCGATGAGGACATTGTTCTACTCTGGATCAGGGAATTGTTATACCTGTTGAGGACTTGTTATATTCGATGACGGGACCTTGTTATACCCGATCACGTGTGGACTCTTGTTATACTGATGAGGCCTGTTATACTCGATCAGGAATTTGTTATACCCGATCAGGGGACTTTGTTATTCTCGATCAGTGGACTTTTGTTTTACTTATGAGGGGGCTTTGTTATACTCGGTGAGGGGACTTGTTAAACCTCGATAAGGACTTTGCTTTACTCGATCAGGGCTTTATTATACTCGATCAGGGGACCTTGTTATACTCGATCAGGTGCCTTGTTATACTCGATCAGGGCCTTGTTATACTCGATCAGAGTGACTTTGTTATACTCTCGAATAGGGACTTTGTTATAATCGTTCAGGCGACTTTTGTTATACTCGATCAGGGGACTTTGTTATACTCGATCAGGAAACTTTGTTTTACTGACCAGAGTATTTGTTATTCTCTATCGCGGGACTTTTGTTATATCTGTTGAGGGCCTTTTGTTACACTCTCGATCACGGGTCTTTTGTTAATACTCGTCCAGGGGACGTTGTTATACTCGATCAGGGCCTTTGTTATACATGATCAGGGGCTTTGTTATACTCTGACTAGGTGACTGTGATATTCTCTTTGATCAGGTGGACTTTGCTATACCCATCAGGAGACTTTTGATATACTCGATCAGGAACTTTGTTATACCTGATCAGCCTTTGTTATACCTGTTCAGGCGCCTGTTATATTCCGGATCAGGGCCTATGTTATACTCGACCAGGGGACTTTTGTTATACTCGATGAGGGGCCCTAGTTAAACTCGATCAGGGCCTTTGTTATACTCGATCAGGGGACTTACAGTACTCTGACTTCTGGGACTTTGTTATACCTCGATCAGGGTTTTGTTTACCTCGGATCAGGTAACTTGTTATATTCAATCAGGGGCCTTTGGTTATAATCGTTCAGGGACTTTTGTTATACTCGATCAGGACTTTGTTATACCTGATAACGGACTTGTTATACCGATCAGGGACTTTTGTTATATTCGATGATGGACTCTTGTTATCTCGATCATGGGACATTGTTATACTCGATGAGGGGCCTTTATAATCTCGATGAGGACTTTGTTCTACCCGATCAGGGAATTTCTTATACTTGATGAGGGGACTTTGTTATACTCGACCAGGGAGTTTGTTATACTCGACCACGGGACTTTGTTATACTCGATCAGGGCCTTTGTTATACTCGATCAGGAACTTTGTTATACTCGATCAGGGCCTTTGTTATACTCGATGAGGGGCTTTTTATACACGATCAGCTTTGTTATACTTGATCAGGGCCTTTGTTATAATCGTTCAAGGGACTTTGTTATACTCAATCAGGACTTGTTATACTCGACCAGGGAGTTTGTTATACTCGACCATGGGACTTTGTTATACTCGATCAAGGGCCTTTGTTAAACTCGATCAGGTCCTTTGCTATACCTCGATCAGGGGCCTTTGTTATAATCGTTCAGGGAACTTTGTTATATCTCGATCAGGGACTTTGTTATACTCGATCAGAGCCCTTGTTATACGCGATCAGGGGACTTTGTTATACTCGATCAGGAGACTTTGATACTCGATGAGGGACTCTGTTATACACGATGGGGGTTTGTTATACTCGATTAGGGACTTTGTTATACTCGATGAGGCACTTGTTATACCTGATTAGGGACTTTGTTATACTCGATCAGGGGACTTTGATATTCTCGATCAGGGGACTTTGTTATAGCCGATCAGACTTTGTTAAACTCGATCAGGAACTTTGTTATACTCGATCAGGGGCCTTTGTTATCCTCGTTCAGGCACCTTTGTTATATTCGATCAGGGCCTTGTTATACTCGGACCAGGGACTTTGTTATACTCGATGAGGAGCCTTTGTTAAACTCCGATCAGGGACCTTTGTTATACTCGATCAGGGACTTTGTTATACTCGATCAGGGGTTTTGGTTTACACTATCAGGTAACTTTGTTATATTCGATTAGGGCCTTTTGTTATAATCGTTCAGGGACTTTGTTATACTCGATCAGGGACTTTGTTTTACCCGATCAGGGACTTTGTTATACTCGATCAGGGGACTTTGTTATATTCGATCAAGGGCCTTTGTTAAACCCGATCATGGTCCTTTGTTATACTCGATCAGGGACTTTGTTAAACTCGATCAGGGAACTTTGTTATACTCGATCAGGGCCTTGTTATAATCGTTCAGGGACTTTGTTATACTCGATCAGGGGACTTTGTTATACTCGATCAGAGGCCTTTGTTATTCTCGATCATGGGACTTTGTTATACTCAATGAGGGCCTTTGTTATACTCGATGAGGGGCATTGTTCTACTCTCGATCAGAATTTGTTATACTCGTTGAGGGACTTTGTTATATTCGATGACGGGACTTTGTTATACTCGATCACGGACTTTGTTATACTCGATGAGGGGCCTTTGTTATACTCGATCAGGGAATTTATTATACCCGATCAGGGGCTTTGTTATTCTCGATCAGTGAACTTTGTTTTACTCTATGAGGGGCTTTACTTTCGGTGGGACTTTGTTAAACTCGATCAGGGGACTTTGTTTTACTCGATCAGGGGGCTTTGTTATACTCGATCAGGGGACTTTCTTATACTCGATCAGTGGCCTTTGTTAAACTCGATCAGGGGCCTTTGTTATACTCGTTCAGGGGACTTTGTTATACTCGACCAGGGGACATTGTTATACTCGATCTGGGGCCTTTGTTATACTTGATCAGGGGGCTTTGTTATGCTCGAACAGGGGACTTTGTTATACTCGATGAGGGGCCTTTGTTATACTCGATGAGGGGACTTTGTTCTACTCAATCAAGGGAATTTGTTATACTCGATGAGGGGACTTTGTTATACTCGATCAGGAAACTTTGTTATACTGGACCAGGGGAGTTTGTTATTCTCGATCAGGGGACTTTGTTATACTCGTTCAGGAGAATTTGTTATACTCGATCAGGGGACCTTGTTATATTAGATGAGGGGACTTTGTTATTCTCGATCATGGGACTTTGTTATATTCGATGAGGGGCCTTTGTTATACTCGATCACGGAACTTTGTTATACTCGACCAGGGGACTTTGTTATAATTGATCAGGGGCCTTTGTTATACTTGATCAGGGGGCTTTGTTATACTTTCGATCAGGGACTGTGATGTATCTATCAGGAGACTTTATTTATACCCGTCCCCACAGGACTTTGATATACTCGATCAGGAACTTTGTTATACTCGATCGAGGGCCTTTATTTATACTTCGTTCAGGGCGCCTTTGTTATATTCGATCCAGGAGACGCTGTTTATACTCGACCAGGAGACTTTGTTATACTCGATGAGGGCGTGGTTAAACTCGATCAGGGGCCTTTGTTATACCGCGATCAGGGACTTTGTTATACTCGATCAGGGGACTTTTCGTACACTCGATCAGGGTTTTTTCTTTTACTCGATCAGGTAACTTTGCTATATTCGATCAGGGCCCCTTTATTTATAATCGTTCAGGGGACTTTGTTATACTCGATCAGGGGACTTTGTTATACTCGATCACGGGACTTTGTTATACTCGATCGCGAGGGGACTTTATTTATATTCGATGAGGGGACTTTGTTATTCTCGATCATGGGACTTTGTTATACTCGATGAGGGGCCTTTGTTATACTCGATGAGGGGACTTTGTTCTACTCGATCAGGGGAATTTGTTATACTCCATTTGGGGACTTTGTTATACTCGACCAGGGGAGTTTGTTATACTCGACCAGGGGACTTTGTTATACTCGATGAGGGGCCTTTGTTAAACTCAATGAGGGGCGTTTGTTATACTCGACCAGGGGATCTTTGTTATACTCGATCAGGGGCCTTTGTTATACTCGATCAGGGAACTTTGTTATACTCGATCAGGGGCCTTTGTTATAATCGTTCAAAGGACTTTGTTATACTCGATCAGGGGACTTTGTTATACTCGATCAGAGGCCTTTGTTATACTCGATCAAGGGACTTTGTTATACTCCATCAGGAGACTTTGTTATACTCTTCCAAGGGAGTTTGTTATACTCGACCAGGGGACTTTGTTATACTCGATCAGGGGCCTTTGTTAAACTCGATTAGGGGCCTTTGTTATACTCGATCAGGGGACTTTGTTATACTCGATCAGGGAACTTTGTTATACTCGATCAGGGGGCTTTGTTTTTACTCGATTAGGGAACTTTGTTATACTCGATCAGGGGATTTTGTTATACTCGTTCAGCGGACTTTGTTATACTCGATCAGGGGCCTTTGTTGTACCCGATCAGGGGACATTGCTATACTCGATCAGGGAACTTTGTTATACACGGTGAGGGGACTTTGTTATACTCGATCATGGGACTTTGTTATACTTGTTCACGGGAATTTGTTATACTTGATCTGGGGACTTTGTTATACTCGATGAGGGGGCTTTGTTATACACGATCAGGGGGGCTTTATTTACTTGATCAGGGGCCTTTGTTATAATCGTTCAAGGGACTTTGTTTTACTCAATCAGGGGACTTTGTTATACTCGACCAGGGGAGTTTGTTATACTCGACCAGGGGACTTTGTTTTACTCGATCAAGGGCCTTTGTTAAACTCGATCAGGGTCTTTTGTTATACGCGATAGGGGGACTTTGTTATACTCGATCAGGAGACTTTGTTATACTCGATGAGGGGACATTGTTATACTCGATCAAGGACTTTGTTATCCTCGATCAGGGAACTCTGTTATACTCGATGAGGGGCTTTGTTATACTCGATCAGGGGACTTTGTTATACTCGATGAGGGCACTTTGTTATACTCGATTAGGGGCTTTGTTATACTCGATCAGGGGACTTTGTTATTCTCGATGAGGGGACTTTGTTATACCCGATCAGGGGACTTTGTTATCCTCGATCAGGGAACTTTGTTATACTCGATCAGGGGCCTTTGTTATCCTCGTTCCAGAGCACCTTTGTTATATTCGATCAGGGGCCTTTGTTATACTCGACCAGGGACTTTATTTATACTCTCGATGAGGGCCTTTGTTAAACTCGATCAGAGTGCCTTTGTTATACTTTCGATCATGGGACTTTGTTATACTCGATCAGGGGACTCTGTTATACTCGATGAGGGGCCTTTGTTATACTCGATGAGGGGACTTTGTTCTACTCGATCAGGGGAAATTGTTATACTCGATGAGGTGACTTTGTTATATTCGATGACAGGACTTTGTTATACTCGATCATGGGACTTTGTTATACTCGATGAGGGGCCTTTGTTATACTCGATCTGGGGCCTTTGTTATACCCGATCAGGGGACTTTGTTATACTCGATCAGTAGACTTTGTTATACTCTATGAGGGGGCTTTATTATACTCGATCAGGGAACTTTGTTATACTCGGTGAGGGGACTTTGTTATTCTCGATCAGGGGACTTTGTTTTACTCGATCAGGGGGCTTTGTTATACTCGATCAGGGGGCTTTGTTATACTCGATCAGGGGCCTTTGTTATACTCGATCAGGGGCCTTTGTTATACTCGATCTGGGGCCTTTGTTATATACTCGACCAGGGACTTTATTTATCTCGATCTGGGGCCTTTGTTATACATAATCAGGGGCTTTGTTATACTCGAACAGGGGACTTTGTTATTCTCGATATGGGGGACTTTGTTATACTCGATTAGGGGCTTTGTTATACTCGATCAGGGAACTTTGTTATACTCGATCAGGGGCCTTTGTTATACTCGATGAGGGGACTCTGTTATACTCGACCAGGGGACTTTGTTATACTCGATCAGGGGCTTTGTTATACTTGATGAGAGGGCTTTGTTATACTCGATCAGGGGACTTTGTTATTCTCGATAAGGGGGACTTTGTTATACTCGATCAGGGGCTTTTTTATACTCGTTCAGGGGACTTTGTTATACTCGATCAGAGGACTTTGTTATACTGGAACAGGGGCCTTTGATAAACTCGATCAAAGGCCTTTGTTATTCTCGATGAGGGGCCTTTGTTAAACTCGATGAGGCAACTTTGTTCTAATCGTTCAGGGGACTTTGTTATACTTGATCAGGGGACTTTGTTATACTCGTTCAGGGGACTTTGTTATACTTGATCAGGGAACTTTGTTTTGCTCGATGAGGGGGCTTTGTTATACTCGATCAGGGGGCTTTGTTATACTTGATCAGGGACCTTTGTTATACTCGTTTAGATGACTTTGTTATACTCGATCAGGGGACTTTGTTATACTCGATGAGGGGACTTTGTTATACTCGACCAGGGGAGTTTGTTATACTCGACCAGGGGACTTTGTTATACTCGATGAGGGGACTTTGTTATACTCGATCAAGGACTTTGTTATCTTCGATCAGGGCACTTTGTTATACTCGGTGAGGAGGCTTTGTTATACTCGATCAGGGGACTTTGTTATACTCGATGAGGGCACTTTGTTATACTCGATTAGGGGGCTTTGTTATACTTGATCAGGGTACTTTGTTATTCTCGATCAGGGGGACTTTGTTATACCCGATCAGGGGACTTTGTTATACTCGATCAGGGGCCTTTGTTATGCTCGATCAGGGGACTTTGTTATACTCGATTAGGGTATTTTGTTTTAATCGATCAAGTAACTTTGTTATACTCGATGAGGGGCCTTTGTTATACTGGATGAGAGGACTTTGTTCTACTCGATCAGGGGACTTTGTTATACTCGATGACGGGGACTTTGTTATATTCGATGAGGGGACTTTGTTTTTCTCGATCATGGGACTTTGTTATACTCGATGAGGGGCCTTTGTTATACTCGATGAGGGGACTTTGTTCTACTCGATCAAGGGAATTTGTTATACTCGATGAGGGGACTTTGTTATATTCGATGACGGGACTTTGTTATACTCGATCATGGGACTTTGTTATACTCGATGAAGGGCCTTTGTTATACTCGATCAGGGGCCTGTGTTATACCCGATCAGGGGACTTTGTTATTCTCGATCAGTGGACTTTGTTATACTCTATGAGGGGGCTTTGTAATACTCGATCAGGGAACTTTGCTATACTCGGTGAGGGGACTTTGTTATACTCGATCAGGAGACTTTGTTTTACTCGATCAGGGGGCCTTGTTATACTCGATCAGTTGACTTTGTTAAACTCTATGAGGGGGCTTTGTTATACTCGATCAGGGAACTTTGTTATATTCGATCAGAATTTGGTATACTGGAATAGGGGACTTTGTTGTTATAATCGCTCCAGGCGACTTTTTTATACTCGATCCAGGGGCTTTATTATACTCGATCAGGCGACTTTGTATACTCGACAGGGAGTTTGTTATACTCGATCAGGGACCTTGTTATACTCGATCAGGGAAATTTGTTATACTTTCGATCGGGGACTTTGTTATATTCGATGGGGGACTTTATTCTCGATCATGGGACTTTGTTATACTTTCGATCAGGGAATTTTTATACTTTCGACCAGGGGACTTTGTTCTACTCGATCAGGGGACTTTGTTATACTCGATGAGGGGACTTTGTTATATTCGATGAGGGGACTTTGTTTTTCTCGATCATGGGACTTTGTTATACTCGATGAGGGGCCTTTGTTATACTCGATCAGGGAACTTTGTTATACTTGATCAGGGGCCTTTGTTATAATCGTTCAGGGGACTTTGTTATACTCGATGAGGCGTCTTTGTTATACTCGATTAGGGAACTTTGTTATACTCGATCAGGGGACTTTGTTATACTCGATCAGGGGACTTTGTTATACTCGATCATGGGACTTTGTTATACTCGATGAGGGGCGTTTGTTATACTCGATCAGGGGCCTTTGTTATACCCGATCAGGGGACTTTGTTATACTCGATCAGTGGACTTTGTTAAACCCTATGAGGGGGCTTTGTTATACTCGATCAGGGAACGTTGTTATACTCAGTGAGGGGACTTTGTTATTCTCGATCAGGGGACTTTGTTTTACTCGATCAGGGGGCTTTGTTAAACTCGAACAGGGGTCTTTGTTATACTCGATCAGGTGACTTTGTTATACTCGACCAGGGGACTTTGTTATACTCGATCTGGGGCCTTTGTTATACTTGATCAGGGGGCTTTGTTCTGCTCGAACAGGGGACTTTGTTATACTCGATGAGGGGCCTTTGTTATACTCGATGAGGGGACTTTGTTCTACTCGATCAGGGGAATTTGTTATACTCGATGAGGGGACTTTGTTATGTTCGATGACGGGACTTTGTTATACTCGACCAGGGGACTTTGTTATACTCGATTAGGGGAGTTTTTTATACTCGACCAAGGGATTTTGTTATACTCGATCAGGGGCCTTTAATAAACTCGATCAGGGGCCTTTGTTATACTCGATCAGGGGACTTTGTTATACTCGATCAGGGGACTTTGTTATACTCGATGAGGCGGCTTTGTTATATTCGATTAGGGAACTTTGTTATACTCGATCAGGGGACTTTGTTATACTCGATCAGGGGACTTTGTTATACTCGATCATGGGACTTTGTTATACTCGATGAGGGGCCTTTGTTATACTCGATCAGGGGCCTTTATTTATACCCGATCAGGGGACTTTGTTGCTCTCGATCAGTGGACTTTCCATTTATACTCTATGAGGCTTTGTTATACTCGATCAGGGAACTTTGTTATACTCGGTGAGGGGACTTTGTTATTCTCGATCAGGGGACTTTGTTTTACTCGATCAGGGGGCTTTGTTATACTCGATCAGGGGACTTTCTTATACTCGATCAGTGGCCTTTGTTAAACTCGATCAGGGGCCTTTGTTATACTCGTTCAGGGGACTTTGTTATACTCGACCAGGGGACATTGTTATACTCGATCTGGGGCCTTTGTTATACTTGATCAGGGGGCTTTGTTATGCTCGAACAGGGGACTTTGTTATACTCGATGAGGGGCCTTTGTTATACTCGATGAGGGGACTTTCTTCTACTCGATCAGGGGAATTTGTTATACTCGATGAGGGGACTTTGTTATATTCGATGACGGGACTTTGTTATACTCGATCATGGGACTTTGTTATACTCGATGAAGGTCTTTGTTATACTCGATCAGGGGCCTTTGTTATACCCGATCAGGGGACTTTGTTATTCTCGATAAGGGTGACTTTGTTATACTCGATCAGGGTCTTTGTTATACTCGATCAGGGGCCTTTGTTATACTCGATCAGGGGACTTTGTTATTCGCGATCAGTGGACTTTGTTATACTCTATGAGGGGGCTTTGTTATACTCGATCAGGGAACTTTGTTATACTCGGTGAGAGGACTTTGTTATACTCGATGAGGGGGCTTTGTTATACACGATCAGGGGGGCTTTGTTATACTTGATCAGGGGCCTTTGTTATAATCGTTCAAGGGACTTTGTTATACTCAATCAGGGGCCTTTGTTAATACTTGTTCAGGGGCTTTGTTATATTCGATCAGGGGACTGTGATATTTCTCGATCAGGGGACTTTGTTATACCCGATCAGGGGAGTTTGATATACTTGATCAGGAACTTTATACTCGATCAGGGCGCTGTTATACTCGTTTGAGGCTTTGTTATATTCGATGAGGGCCTTTGTTATACTCGACAAGGGACTTTGTTATACTCAATGGGGCCTTAGTTAAACTCGATCAGGGGCCTTTGTTATACTCGATCAGGGACTTTGTTATACTCGATCAGGGGACTTTGTTATACTCGATCATGGGGTTTTGTTTTACTCGATCAGGTAACTTTGTTATATTCGATCAGGGCCTTTGTTATAATCGTTCAGGGACTTTGTTATACTCGATCACGGGACTTTGTTATAATCGATCAAGGACTTTGTTATACTCGATCAGGGACTTTGTTATATTCGATGAGGGACTTTGTTATTCTCGATCATGGGACTTTGTTAAACTCGATGAGGGCCTTTGTTATACTCGATGAGGACTCTGTTCTACTCGATCAGGGAATTTGTTATACTCGATGAGGGACTTTGTTATACTCGACCAGGAGTTTGTTATACTCGATCAGGGGACTTTGTTATACTCGATGAGGGCCCTTTGTTAAACTCGATGAGGGGTTTGTTATACTCGACCAGGGATCTTTATTATACTCGATCAGGGGCGCTGTTATACTCGATCAGGGAACTTTGTTATCTCGATCAGGGGCCTTTGTTATAATTGTTCAGGGACTTTGTTATACTCGATCAGGGACTTTGTTATACTCGATTAAGCCTTTGTTATACTCGATCAAGGGACTTTGTTATACTCTATCAGGAACTTTGTTATACTCAACCAGGAGTTTGTTTTACTCGACCAGGGACTTTGTTATACTCGATCAGGGCTGTTGTAAACTCGATTAGAAGCCTCTGTTATGCTCGATCAGGGGACTTTGTTATACTCGATCAGGGAACTTTGTTATACTCGATCAGGGCTTTGTTATACTCGATTAGGAACTTTGTTATACTCGATCACAGGACTTTCTTATACTCGTTCAGCGGACTTTGTTATACTCGATCAGGGCTTTGTTGTACCCGATCAGGGACTTTTCTATACTCGATCAGGAACTTTGTTATACTCGGTGAGGGACTTTGTTATACTCGATCAGGGACTTTGTTATACTTGTTCAGAAATTTGTTACTTGATCTGGGGACTTTGTTATACTCGATGAGGGCTTTGTTATACACGATCGGGGCTTTGTAATACTTGATCAGGGCCTTTGTTATAATCGTTCAGGGACTTTGTTATACTCAATGAGGGACTTTGTTATACTCGACCAGGGAGTTTGTTATACTCGACCAGGGACTTTGTTATACTCGATCAAGGGCCTTTGTTAAACTCGATCAGGGTCCTTTGTTATACTCGATCAGGGGACTTTGTTAAACTCGATCAGGAACTTTGTTATACTCGATCAGGGGCCTTTGTTACAATCGTTCAGGGACTTTGTTATACTCGATCAGGGGACTTTGTTATACTCGATCATGGGCCTTTGTTATACTCGATCAGGGGACTTTGTTATACTCGATCAGGAGACTTTGTTATACTCGATGAGGGACTTTGTTATACTCGATCAGGACTTTGTTATCCTCGATCAGGGGACTCTGTTATACTCGATGAGGTGGCTTTGTTATACTCGATAAGGGACTTTGTTATACTCGATGAGGGCAGTTTTTTATACTCGATTAGGGCTTTGTTATACTCGATCAGGGGACTTTGTTATTCTCGATCAGGGGACTTTGTTATACCCGATTAGGGACTTTGTTATCCTCGATCGGGGACTTTGTTATCCTCGATCAGGAACTTTGTTATACTCGATCAGGGGCCTTTGTTATCCTCGTTCAGGCACCTTTGTTATATTCGATTAGGGCCTTTGTTATACTCGACCAGGGACTTTGTTATACTCGATGAGGGCCTTTGTTAAACTCGATCAGGGGCCTTTGTTATACTCGATCAAGGGACTTTGTTATACTCGATCAGGGGTTTTGTTTTAATCGATCAGATAACTTTGTTATATTCGATCAGGGCCTTTGGTATAATCGTTCAGGGACTTTGTTATACTCGATCAGGGGACTTTGTTTTACTCGATCAGGGGACTTTGTTATACTCGATCAGGGACTTTGTTATATTCGATGAGGGACTTTGTTATTCTCGATCATGGGACTTTGTTATACTCGATGAGGGCCTTTGTTATACTCGATGAGGGACTTTGTTCTACTCGATCAGGAATTTGTTATACTCGATGAGGACTTTGTTATATTCGATGACAGGACTTTGTTATACTCGATCATGGGACTTTGTTATACTCGATGAGGCCTTTGTTCTACTCGATGAGGGCCTTTGTTATACCCGATCAGTGGAATTTGTTATACTCGATCAGTAGACTTTGTTATACTCTATGAGGGCTTTGTTATACTCGATCAGGGAACTTTGTTATACTCGGTGATGGGACTTTGTTATTCTCGAGCAGGGACTTTGTTTTACTCGATGAGGGCTTTGTTATACTCGTTCAGGGACTTTGTTATACTCGATCAGGGGCCTTTGTTATACTCGATCAAGGGGCCTTTGTTATACTCGATCAGGGGACTTTGATATACTCGACCAGGGACTTTTTATACTCGATCTAGGGCCTTTGTTATACTTGATTAAGGTGCTTTGTTATACTCGAACAGGGGACTTTGTTATTCTCGATAAGGGGACTTTCTTATACTCGATTAGGGGTTTGTTATACTCGATCAGGAACTTTGTTATACTCGATCAAGGGCCTTTATTATACTCTTTGAGGGACTCTGTTATACTCGACCGGGACTTTGTTATTCTCGATAAGGGGTCTTTGTTATACTCGATCAGGGCTTTACTCGTTCAGGAGACTTTGTTATACTCGATCAGAGGACTTTGTTATACTGGAACAGGGCCTTTGTTAAACTCGATCAAAGGCCTTTGTTATTCTCGATGAAGGCGCTCTTAAACTCGATGAGGCAACTTTGTTCTACTCTTTAAAGGACCTTGTTATACTTGATCGGGGACTGTTATACTCAATAGAGGGCTTTGTTATACTCGATCAGGGGCTTTGTTATACTTGATGAGGGCCTTTGTTATAATCGTTCAGGGACTTTGTTATACTCGATCAGGGACTTTGTTATACTCGATCAAGGCTTTGTTATACTCGACCAGTGGAGTTTGTTATACTCGACCAGGGACTTTGTTATACTTGATGAGGGCCTCTGTTTCGATCAGAATTTGTTATAATCGATCAGGGACTTTGTTTTATTCGATGAGGACTTTGTTATACTCGATCATTGGACTGTTATTCTCGTTGAGGACTTTGTTATACTGATCATTGGACTTTGTTATTCTCGTTGAGGGACTGTTATACCTTGATCGGGAACTTTCTTATACTCGATGAGTAGGCTTGTTATACTCGATCAGGGCTTTGTTATACTCGATCAAGGGACTACTAGGATCAGGGACTTTTGTTATACTCGATCAGGGCCTTTGTTATACTCTCGATCAGGAGGCTTTGTTATACTCTCGCTCAGGGACTTTTGTTATACTAGATCAGGAGGCTTTTGTTATACTAGATCAGGTGACTTTGTTATACTAGCTCAGTGGCCTGGTTAGCATTTAGCTCAGGGACTTTTGTTATACGGCTCAGGGATTCTTTTGTTATACTAGATCAGGACCTTTTGTTATACTAGGATCAGGGACTTTATATACTAGATCAGGGACTTTGTTATACTCTGCTCAGGACTTTGTTATACTAGCTCAGGGACTTTTGTTATACTAGGACCAGCTTGTCTACCTGACTGGGGACACCTTCATATACTAGCTCAGGGACTTTGTTATACTAGTTTCAGGACTTTGTTATACCAGCTCAGGGACTTTGTTACCAGATCAGGGGACTTTGTTATACCAGGGATCAGGGACTTTTGTTCTACTCGATCTGGGGGACTTTTGTTATACTAGGGCTCAGGGACTTTGTTATACTAGCTCAGGGACTTTGTTATACTAGGATCAGGACTTTTGTTATACTCGCTGATCAGGACTTTACAGCCTCGATCAGGAGGCTTTTGTTATACTCGCTCAGGGGCTTTGTTATACTGCTCAGGGACTTTGTGGTTATACTCGATCAGGGACTTTGGTTATACTCGATCAGGACTTTTGTTATAGTAGATCAGGGCCTTTGTTATACTCGGGATCAGTAATTTTGTTATACTCGATCAGGGGACTTTTGTTATACTCGATCGACTTTGTTATACCGGGATCAGCCTTTATATACTTGATCAGGGCTTTGCATACTCGATCAGGGACTTTTGGTATACTCGATCAGGGACTTTGTTATACTCGATCAGGGACTTTGGTTATACCTCGATCAGGGCCTTTGTTATACTCGATCAGGGCTTTGTTATACTCGATCAGGGGCTTTGTTATACTCGTCCAGGGGCTTTTATACTCGATCAGGGACTTTGTTATACCTCGATCAGGACTTTTGTTGTTCTCGATCAGGGGCCTTGTTATTCTCGATCAGCCTTTTGTTATACTGACGCAGGGCTTTTTTATACCGGATCAGGGGCCTTTGTTGTACTCGATGAGGGCCTTTTGTTATACTCGATGAGGGGCCTTGTTATACCTGGATCAGGGCCTTGTTATACCGATCAGGGCCTTTCTTATGCCTCGATGAGGGGCCTTGTTATACTCGATCAGGGCCTTACGGTACCTGGACCAGCCTTGTTATTATATTCGATCAAGGGGCTTTGTTTATACTCGATGAGGGACTTTGTTATACTCGGATCAGGGGACTTATTTATACTCGATCAGGGGCTTTGTTATACCCGATCAGGGACTTTGTTATACCTGCTCAGGGACTTTGTTATACCAGCTCAGGTGACTTTGTTATACTAGATCAGGGACTTTGTTATACTCGATCAGGGGACATTGTTATACTCGCTCAGGGACTTTGTTATACTAGCTCAGGGACTTGTTATACTCAGGATCAGGGACCTTTGGTTATACTCTCGATCAGGGGACTTGTTATTCTCGCTCAGGGGCTTTGTTATACTCGATCAGGGACTTTTGTTATACTAGGATCAGGACTTTGTTCTACCTTTAGGGATCTGGGGACTTTTGTTATACTCGATCTGGGGACTTTGTTATACTCGATCAGGGCTTGTTCACTCTGATCTGGGGACTTTTGTTATACTAGCTCAGGGACCTTGTATATACTAGCTCAGGGACTTTTGTTATACTAGATCAGGGACTTGTTATACTAGATCAGGGACTTTTTGTTATACTTTGATCAGGGACTTTTGTTATACTCAAGCCAGGGACTTTGTTATACTAGCTCAGGGACTTTTGTTATACTAGGATCAGGGGCTTTTGTTCTACCTTTTGATCTGGGGGACTTTGTTATACTAGCTCAGGGACTTTGTTATACCAGCTCAGGGACCTTTTTGTTATACTAGATCAGGGACTTTGTTATACCAGGATCAGACTTTTGTCTCTACTCTCGATCTGGGGACTTTTGTTATACTAGCTCAGGGACTTTGTTATACCAGCTCAGGGACTTTGTTATACCAGATCAGTGACTTGCTATATTTCCGATCAGGGACTTTTGTTATACTCGATCAGGAGGCTTTTGTTATACTCGCTCAGGGGCTCGGTTATACTCTGCTCAGGGGACTTTGTTATACTCGATCAGACTTTTGTTATACTCGATCAGGGACTTTGTTATAGTAGATCAGGGGCCTTGTTATACTCGATCAGGGACTTGTTATACTAGGGGCTCAGGGGCTTTGGTTATACCAGCTCAGGGACTTTGTTATACTAGCTCAGGACTTTGTTATACTAGATCAGGGGATCTGATATTCTAGATCAGGGACTTCATATACCTGCTCAGGGACTTTGTTATACTAGCTCAGGGACTTGTTGCACTCAGGATCAGGGCCTTTGTTATACTCGATCAGGGACTTTGTTATACTCTGCTCAGGGACTTTTGTTATACTAGATCAGGAGGCTTTTGTTATACTCAGATCAGGGACTTTGTTATACTCTGGATCAGGGGCCCCTGGAAGAGATTTGGATCAGGAGGCTGGTTATACTCTGCCTAGGGACTTTGTTATACTAGGATCAGGAGGCTTTTATATACTAGATCAGGTGACTTTGTTATACTAGCTCAGTGGCCTTTTGTTATACTAGCTCAGGGACTTTGTTATACTAGCTCAGGGGACTTTGTTTATACTCTAGCTCAGGGACTTTGTTATACTAGGATCAGGGACCCTGTTATACTAGGATCAGGGGACTTGTTATACCAGATCAGGACTTTTGTTATACTCGCTCATTAGGACTCTTTGTTATACTAGCTCAGGGACTTTTATATACCAGGATCAGGGGGCTTTGTCTCTACTCGATCTGGGGACTTGTTATACTAGCTCAGGGACTTTGTTATGCCCAGCTCAGGGACTTTTGTTATACTAGGATCAGGGGACTTTGTTATACCAGGATCAGGGACTCTTTGTTTTCTACTCGGATTCGGGGACTTTTGTTATACTAGGGCTCAGGGGACTTTGTTATATCATCAGGGACTTTGTTATACTAGATCAGGGACTTTGTTATACCCGGATCAGGGACTTTTGTTATACTCGATCAGGGAGGCTTTGTTATTTCGCTCAGGGGGGCTTTTGTTATACTCGCTCAGGGGACTTTGTTAAATGATCAGGGGACTTTGTTATACTCGATCAGGGGACTTTGTTATAGTAGATCAGGGCCTTTGTTATACTCGATCAGGGACTTTGTTATATACTTTCCGGATCAGGGACTTTTGTTGTACCTGATCAGGGACTTTGTTATACTCGATCAGGGGCTTTGTTATACTTCCTCGATCAGGGGGCTTTTGCATAAATTTTGATCAGGGACCTTTTGGTATACTCTGATCAGGGACTTTGTTATACTCGATCAGGGGACTTTGTTATACTCGATCAGGGCCTTGTTATACTCTGATCAGGGGGGCTTTGTTATACTCGATCAGGGCTTTATATAATTTCCGTCCAGGGGCTTTTTATACTCGATCAGGGACTTTTGTTATACCTCGATCAGGGACTTTGTTGTTCTCGATCAGGGCCTCTTTGGCGGCTCCCTGATCAGGGCCTGTACTCGACAGAGGGCTTTTATACTCAGATCAGGGGCCTTTTGTTATACTCGATAAGGGCCTTGTTATACCTGATGAGGGGGCCTGTTACCTGATGAGGGCCTTTTGTTATACCTGGATCAGGGCCTTTTCTGGTGCTCGATGAGGGGCCTTTGTTATACTCGATCAGGGCCTTTATTATACTCGATCAGGGCCTTTATTATACCCGATCAGGGGCCTTTGTTATATTCGATCAAGGGCTTTTGTTATACTCTCGATGAGGGACTTTTGTTATACCTGATCAGGGACTTATTTATACCGATCAGGGGCTTTGTTATACCTGGATCAGGGGACTTTGTTATACTCTCGCTCAGGGACTTTGGTTATATACTAGCTCAGGGACTTGTTATACCAGATCAGGACTCTTGGTTATACTCTCGATCAGGGACTTTGTTATACTCGGCTCAGGGACTTTGTTCTACTCGATCTGGGGACTTTGCTTATACTCCGGATCTGGGGACTTGTTATACTCGATCAGGGGCTTTGTTCTACTTCCGATCTGGGGACTTTGTTATACTAGCTCAGGAGGGGACCTGTTATACTGATCAAGAGGCTTTGTTATACTCTGCTCAGGACTTTACACCAGCTCATGGACTCCATTGTTATTCTCGACCAGGGCCTTTGTTATACCGATGACGGGGCTTTTTATACTCGATCAGGGCCCTTGTTATACCCGATCAGGGGCCTTGTTATACCAGATCAGGGGCTTTCTATACCCTCGATCAGGGACTTAAGTTTAACTGACTAAAAAGAACTTTGTTACACTCAGACCAGGACCCTTGTTATATCGATCAAACCACGGACAACAGCCCTGTTATAATCCGAGCAGGGGCCTTTATATACCGCCGAGCAGGGCTTTGTTATACTCGACAGGGGGCCTTTTGTTATACTCGAGCAGGGCCTTTGTTATACTCTACAGCGCCTTTGTTATAACTCGACAGGCCTTTGTTATACCTTTATCAGCCTTTGTTATACTCGATCAGGGCCTTGTTATACCTCGACCAGGGGCCCTTGTTACACTCGATCAGGGCCTTTGTTATACTCATCATCAGGGGCCTTTTGTTATATCGATCAGGGCCTTTGTTATACCGATCAGGGGCCTTTCGTTATACTCGACAGGGGCCTTTGTTATACCAGAGCAGGGCCTTTGTTATACTCAAGCAGGGGCCTTTGTTATACTCGGCAGGATTCCTTTGTTATACCCGAGCAGGGGCTTCATTATACCGGAGCAGGGACCCTTGATACCTGAGCAGGGGCACCTTTGTCATCTCGAGCAGGGCCCTTGGTCATACCCTGAGCAGGGGCCTTTGTCACACTCGACAGGGGCCCTTTGTTAACCTCGAGCAGGGCCTTTATTATACTCGAGCAGGGCCTTGTCACACTTCGAGCAGGGCCTCTTTATACACTCCGAGCTGGGGCCTTGTTATACCCGATCAGGGCCTTTGTTACACTCCTGACTGAAACTTTGTTATACCCGATCAGGGCCTTTTGTTATACCTGACTGAAACTTTGTTATACTGACTCAAAGCCTTCTTATGCCTCGATCAGGGCCTTGTTATACCCAGATCGCGCTTCTCATTATAATCAGGGCCTTGCTATATTCGATCAGGGGCTTTGTTATACCGATGAGGACTTTGTTATACCTCGATCAGGACTTATTTATACCGATCAGGGGCTTAGTTATCCCGATCAGGGGCTTAAGTAATACCTCGATCAGGGCTTGTTATACTGATCAGGGGGCATTGTTATACCCGATCAGGGCCTTTCTATACTCGGATCAGCTCTGTTATACTCGATCAGGCCTTCAGTTATACTCGATCAGGGCCCGTTATAATGAAACAGGGGACTTGTTATACCTTGATCAGGGGACCTTTGTTATACCCGATCAGGGGGTTTGCTTATACCTGATCAGACTTTATTACTTCGATCGACTTTGTTATAGGACCAGGCGCTATACCCGATCAGGACTTTGTTATAGTAGACCGAAAATCATTGGTTATACTCGATCAAGGGAAGCTTTGCTATACCCACAGAAGTCTGCTACACCCGCCCAGGGACTTGTTATACTCCATCAGGGCTTTGTTATACTCGATCAGAGGCTTTGTTATAATAGCTCAGGGACTTTGTTATACTCAGACTCAGGGACTTTCGTTATACTCGATCAAAGAGGCCTTTATACTCACCAGGGACTCTATACATACTAGCTCAGGACTTTTGTATCACTCAGATCAGGGCCTCATGTTATCACCTTGACCAGGACTTTGTTATACCTGCTCAGGGACCTCACACCAGACTCAGGAGGCTGTATACCAGACCTGACTTAGACTAGGACAGGCCCTGTTATACTCGATCAGAGGCCTTTACACCTGCTCAGGGGACTTGTTATACCAGACCAGAGGCTTTGCTATACCAGATCAGGTGACTTCCGTTATACCAGCTCAGTGGCCTCTTCTCATACCTAGTCAAAGGGACTTTACAGCCAGGGACTCTTTGTTATACCAGATAAGTGGACTGCTTATACTCAGATCAGGGACTTTATTATACCAGACTCAGGGGACTTTGTTATACCCGCCCAGTGTATCCTATATACCAGTCAGGACTTTTTTATACCAGGACCAGCTTTGTTCTACTCAGATCTGGGACCTTATATACTAGCTCAACCTTATTGCCAGCTCAGGGACTTGTTATACTAGATCAGGACTCATTATACCAGGACTAGGACTTTGTTCCACTTATCTGGGGACCTTGCTATACTCAGCTCAGGGAACTTTGTTATACTAGTCAAGGGACTTTGTTATACAAGATCAGTGACTTTGTTATACTAGATCAGACTTGTTATACTCCGATCAGGAGGCTTTTGTTATACTCGCCTCAGGGGCTTCTGTTATACCCGCTCAGGGACTCGTAAAAACCCCGATCAGGATTTTGTTATATCGATCAGGATTTTGTCACACTCGACCGGGGACCTTTGTTATACTCCATCAAGCCCTTTGTTATACCCGATCAGGGACTCTTGTTATACTGATGAGGGACTTTGTTATACTCGATGACGGGGCTTGTTATACCCGTCCAGGCTTACATACCTCGATCAGGGACTTGTTATACCATGATCAGGACCCCTGTTAAGCCTTCCTATATCCAGACTGTTATTCTCAGATCAGGGCCCTTGTTATACCTGATGAGGGCTTATACTGATCAGGGCCTTTGTTATACTCTGATCAGGGGCCTCTGTTATACCAAGATCAGGGGCTTTACATACTCGATCAGGGGACTTTGTTATACCTGATCAGGGGCCGTTATACTCGAGCAGGGGCCTTTGTTATACCACCTCCGCCACAGACCACAGGGCCTTGTTATACTCCAGAGCAGGGGCCTTTGTTACACTCGAGCAAAATGCCTTTGTTATACTTACAGGGCCTTTGCTTATCTGAGCCAGGGCCTCAAGTATACTCGAGCAGGGGCCTTGTTACATCTCTACAGGGCCTTGTTATACCTCGATCAGGGGCTTTTGTTATACTCAGATCAGGGGCCTTTGTTATATCGATCAGGGCCTTTTATACACTCTCGATCAGGGCCTTGTTATACCTAGATCAGGGGCCTTGTTATACCCGATCAGGGCCCTTGTTATACTCTGGTTCAGGCCTTTGTTATACCTTGATCAGGGGCCTTTGTTATACCCGAGCAGCTTCACATTCGAGCAGGGCCTTTTGTTATACCTGAGCAGGGGCCTTTGTTATACTCTCGGAGCAGGGTCTTTGTTATACTCAAGAGGGGCCGTTATACCCGAGCAGGGGCCTTTGTTATACCCGAGCAGGGCCTTTGTCATACTCGAGCAGGGGCCTTTGTCATACCTGAGCAGGGCCTTTATTACATCGAGCAGGGGCCTTTGCTAATTCGGAGCAGGGGCCTTGGTCATACCTTCCGTCGAGCAGGGGCCTTTGTTATACTCGAGCAGGGGCCTTGTTATACTCCGGAGCTGGGGCCTTGTTATACTCGATCAGGGGCCTTTGTTATACTCGATCAGGGCCCTTTGTTATACTCGACTAGCCTTTTGTTATACCTGATCAGCCTTTATAATACTCGATCAGGGCCTTTATGCTCGATCAGGGCCTTTGTTATACTCGATCAGGCGCCTTTTATTATACTCGATCAGGGCCTTTGTTATATTCGGATCAGGGGCTTTGTTATTCTCGATGAGGGGACTTTGTTATACTCGATCAGGGGACTTATTTATACTCGATCAGGGGCTGAAGCTATACTCGATCAGGGCTTAGTTATACTCGATCAGGGGGCTGGAGTACTCGGATCAGGGGCACTAGTTATACCTCGATCAGGGCCCTTATACTCCGATCAGGGCCTTTAGATCCCAGATCAGGGGCCTTTGTTATACCTGTGATCAGGGTCTTTGTTATACTCGATCGGGGTACTCTGTTATACTTGATCAGGGACTGGTTATACCGATCAGGGCTTTGTTATACCTGATCAGGGCTGTTATACTCTCGATCAGGGACTTTGTTATACTCGATCAGGGCCTTTGTTATACTCTCGATCAGGGACTCGTTATACTCCGAACAAATCCTTTTGTTACTAGAACAGGGGACTTCGTTATACCGATCAGGGACTTCGTTATACTCGATCAGGCTTTGCTATACTCGGATCAGACTTGTTATACCCGATCAGACTTTGTTATAGTAGATCAGGGCCTTGTTATACCTGCATCAGGGACTTTTAGTAGACCAGGGCCTTGTTATACCTCGATCAAGTGCCTTGTTAACTCGATCAGGAGCCCAAGATACCTGCCAGTGTACCCTGTTATACCCGATCAGGGGCTTCGATATACTCGATCAGGAGGCTTTGCGTTATAATAGCTCAGGGACCCTTGATACCAGATCAGGGACTTTGTTATTACTCATCAGGAGGCTTTGCCTATACCTCGCTCAGGGGACTTGTTATACCAGCTCAGGACTTTGTTGTACCAGATCAGGGCCTTTGTTATAATCTTTCATCAGACTTTGTTATACTCCCTCAGGGACTTGTTATACCAGAATCAGAGGCTGTTATACCAGATCAGGGACTTTGTTATACCAATCAGGAGCCTTTGTTATACTTTCGATCAGGAGGCTTTGTTATACTCGCCAGGGACTTGTTATACCAGATCAGGAGGCTTTGTTATAAACAGATCAGGTGACTTTGTTATACCAGCTCAGTGGCCTTTGTTATACTAGCTCAAGTACTTCCATACCAGCTCAGTATCAAAGGGCCAGATCAGGACTTGTTATACTAGATCAGGGGACTTTTGTTATACCAGCTCAGGGACTCTCGTTATACTAGCTCAGGGACTTGTTATACTAGGATCAGGGCTTTGTTCTACCTGATCTGGGGACTTATACTAGCCAAGGGACTTGTTACTAGATCAGGGACTTGTTATACTAATCAGGGACTTTATATACCAGGATCAGGGACTCTTGTCTTACCTTATCTGGGGACTTTGTTATACTAGCTCAGTAATTTTATACTCAGGCCTCAGGGACTTTGTTATACTAGATCAGGACTTCTGTTATACCCGATCAGGGACTTTGCTATACCGATCAGAGGCCTTTTACACTCTTCAAACAGGGGCTTTAGTTATACCCTGCTCAGGGACTTTGTTATAACCTGCCAGGGACTCTTGTTATACCTCGATCAGACCTTGTTATAGCAGATCAGGGCCTTTGCTATACCTTTCGACAGCCAAGTTACCCCCGATAAGGGGGCCAGTTATACCACAGGGGAATTTGTTACACTCGATCAGGTGACTTTGTTATACTCGATCAGGGCATTGTTATACCAGGTCAGGGGATCTTTGTTATACCCCATCAGGATTCTTATACTCGACCAGCGGACTTTGTTCTCAACAGTACCCTTTGTTACACTCAGATCAGGGGGCTTGATATACTCCTGATCAGCGGACCTTGTTATACCCGATCAGGCCATATTATACCATCAGGATTTTGTTATACTCACAACCATCACCAGGGGACTTTGTTATACTCGTCCAGGGCTCTGTTATACCCGTCCAGGGGCTTTGTTATACCCGAATCAGCGGACTTTGTTATACCCTCGATCAGTAACTTTTTTTGTTCTCCGATCAGGGGACTTTGTTATTCTCGATCAGGGGCCTTGTTATACTCGATGAGCTTATACCCGATCAGTGGCCTTGTTATACCTGATCAGGGGCCTTAATACTCCTGATCAGGGGCTCAGCCATACTCGATCAGGGACTTGTTTTACCTCGATCAGTGGACTTTGCTATACTCGATCAGACTTCAATACTGATCAGGGCCCTTGTTATACTCGAGCAGGGCCTTAAGATACACCCGAGCAGGGCCTTGTTATACCCCCGCTGAGCAGGGGCTTTGTTATACTCGAGCAGGGGCCTTGCTATACCTATACAGGGCCTTTGTTATACCGAGCAGGGCCTTTAACCACACCAACCCACAAAACCTTGTTATACCCGATCGGGCCTTTGTTATACTCGATCAGGGCCTCGCTATACCTCCCGATCAGCCTTTTATACTCTCGATCAGGGCCTTTTGTTATACTCCTTTGATCAGGGCCTTGTTATACCCGATCAGCCTTCTGCTATACTCAACAGTGGCCCTTGTTATACTCGAGCAGGGCCTGTTATACTCGAGCAGGGCCTTTGTTATAACCTTTCAAGGGCCCTTTGTTATACCAAGAGCAGGGCCTTTGCTACACCCCCGAGCAGGGCCTTTGTTACACCGACAGGGCCTTGTCATACCCACAGGCCTTTGTCATACCTCGAGCAGGGGCTTTGTCATACTCACGACAAAGGCCCTGTCAACCACACCTTAACCCGGAGCAGGGCCTTTGTCACACCCCGAGCAGGGGCCTTTGTTATACTCGAGCAGGGGCGCTGTTATATACTCGAGCTGGGGCCTTTGTTATACTCGATCAGGGCGCTGTTATACTCGATCAGGGGCCTTTGTTATACTCGATCTAAGGGGCCTTTGTTATACTCGATCAGGGGCCTTTGTTATACTCGATCAGGGGCCTTTCTTATGCTCGATCAGGGGCCTTTGTTATACTCGATCAGGCGCCTTTATTATACTCGATCAGGGGCCTTTGTTATATTCGATCAGGGGGCTTTGTTATACTCGATGAGGGGACTTTGTTATACTCGATCAGGGGACTTATTTATACTCGATCAGGGGGCTTAGTTATACTCGATCAGGGGGCTTAGTTATACTCGATCAGGGGGCTTTGTTATACTCGATCAGGGGGCATTGTTATACTCGATCAGGGGCCTTTCTTATACTCGATCAGGGGCCTTTCTTATACTCGATCAGGGGCCTTTGTTATACTCGATCAGGGGTCTTTGTTATACTAGAACAGGGGACTTTGTTATACTCGATCAGGGGACTTTGTTATACTCGATCAGGGGGTTTGTTATACTCGATCAGGGGACTTTGTTATACTCGATCAGGGGACTTTGTTATAGTAGATCAGGGGCCTTTGTTATACTCGATCAGGGGACTTTGTTATAGTAGATCAGGGGCCTTTGTTATACTCGATCAAGGGGCTTTGTTATACTCGATCAGGAGTCTTTGTTATACTCGCTCAGGGGACTTTGTTATACTCGATCAGGGGGCTTTGTTATACTCGATCAGGAGGCTTTGTTATACTAGCTCAGGGGACTTTGTTATACTAGATCAGGGGACTTTGTTATACTCGATCAGGCGGCTTTGTTATACTCGCTCAGGGGACTTTGTTATACTAGCTCAGGGGACTTTGTTGTACTAGATCAGGGGCCTTTGTTATACTCGATCAGGGGACTTTGTTATACTCGCTCAGGAGACTTTGTTATACTAGATCAGGAGGCTTTGTTATACTAGATCAGGGGACTTTGTTATACTCGATCAGGGGCCTTTGTTATACTCGATCAGGAGGCTTTGTTATACTCGCTCAGGGGACTTTGTTATACTAGATCAGGAGGCTTTGTTATACTAGATCAGGTGACTTTGTTATACTAGCTCAGTGGCCTTTGTTATACTAGCTCAGGGGACTTTGTTATACTAGCTCAGGGGACTTTGTTATACTAGATCAGGGGACTTTGTTATACTAGATCAGGGGACTTTGTTATACTAGATCAGGGGACTTTGTTATACTCGCTCAGGGGACTTTGTTATACTAGCTCAGGGGACTTTGTTATACTAGGATCAGGGGGCTTTGTTCTACTCGATCTGGGGACTTTGTTATACTAGCTCAGGGGACTTTGTTATACTAGCTCAGGGGACTTTGTTATACTAGATCAGGGGACTTTGTTATACTAGGATCAGGGGACTTTGTTCTACTCGATCTGGGGACTTTGTTATACTAGCCTAGGGGACTTTGTTATACTAGCTCAGGGGACTTTGTTATACTAGATCAGGGACTTTGCTGGTACCTCATCGGGGACTTTGTTATACTCGATCAGGAGGCTTTGTTACTCGCTCAGGGGCTTTGTTTATACTCGCTCAGGGACTTCCCGGAAAGTACTCGATCAGGGACTTTGTTATACCTGATCAGGGACTGTTGTAGTAGATCAGGGCCTTTGTTATACTCGATCAGGGACTTTGTTATACTCTCGATCGGGGACTTTGTTATACTTCCGATCAGGGACTTTGTTATACTCTGATCAGCTTTGTTATGTTCTCAGATCAGGGGCTGGTATATCACTGGATCAGGGACTTTGGTATACTCGATCAGGGACTTTTGTTATACTCGATCAGGGACTTTGTTATACTCTGGATCAGGGCCTTTTGTTATACTCGCTGATCAGGGGCTTCTTTGTTATACTCGATCAGGGGGCTTTTGTTATACTCGTCCAGGGGCTTTGTTATACTCGATCAGGGGACTTTGTTATACTCGATCAGGGACTTTGTTGTTCTCGGATCAGGGCCTTGTTATTCTCGATCAGGGCCTTTTGTTATACTCGATGAGGGGCTTTTTTATACTCGATCAGGGGCCTTGTTATACTCGATCAGGGGCCTTTCTTATGCTCGATGAGGGGCCTTTGTTATACTCGATCAGGGGCCTTTATTATACTCGATCAGGGGCCTTTGTTATATTCGATCAAGGGGCCTTAGATTTTAACCGAACGAAGCATATCGA